>NW_013953978.1:0-8053 GCF_001266775.1 Austrofundulus limnaeus | reverse complement strand
GTTACCGACATCTGGTGAAAATTTCATGTCATTAGCACCTCTAGTAATATATTTACTGAGAAAAATGTTGACGTGTTCAATACTTATTTTACCTGCTGTATGTAAGATATAAAGTTTTTTGGCAACAAAAGATGCCCATGAAATGTATTTCATGTCCAACTTATACAGGTGTATGTCCAGGTGTTGTTTTGAGACATTAGTATAACTTCTGCAGAACTGTTCAGTGTGTTGATGTGCATTCTAATGATCATGTCACATCAGATCAGAGTGATCTTCAGCGTATACCAGAAGAAGCTTGTCCTGCCGTATGTCATAGTCCTGTCAGCACAGGCCTCTGCTCCACACTGTCCCACCCCTTCACAAACAACTGAGCCCACTGTCACCTCACATGCTCTACTTGATTTTAATGTAAAAAGGTTTTCCCACCCAAACTTCAGGTCCTAAAATGCACTTTGTATGGGTTCTATTGAGCCATAGACTTCTTTCATCATAAATGTCACATTTTATATTGGCTTACTCAGCTATGTAATATTTAAAATCAATTTGGCTAATCCTTGGAGTCTTTGGATTCTGTTGTGGAAAGAATTTTCCTGGTGCTGTTGTGCTAATGAAGAGAAATTAAAATAAAACAGTGAGGACTTCCAAAAACACACGAGAACGATAAACCCATTTCCCCTGAAGGAGGTAAAAATATGTAGTCGAGGGTTTTTGTGGACATTATAAATAAACAGAATGGCACGGTGAAGCAGTGGTTAGAGCTGTCGCCTCACAGCAAGAATGTTGCAGGTTTGCTTCCCTGTCTTTCTGTGGTATTCAGTTTCAGACAACTTTTATTTTTCCTCAAAGGCTATTCAGTTCATCAATGTCCAGATTTACACAAACATACTAAAAACAAACCCACAAAAAACAGTATAAAACTATGTTTAACACAACAGATAGCATCACAATTAAACCATTTTGTGGTGAAGCTGCAGGGATAACTCAGTCCAGACCTCTGTCCTAGATATGTATTTCAATGTAAGACTGCCCTACAGTCCTGGATCAGATGTCAACACTCAATCCTCTAAAGCAGTGTTTCCCAAAGTTGGGGTCGGGACCCAAAGTGGGGTCCCGAAACATCAAGATGGGGTCCTGAAAAGATTTTCTGAATTAATTACATTTTTGCCTTAGCAGTTAAAAAAGGAGTGAGGTTAGTGTATTTAAAATGGATAAATGTAGTATAAAAATATTGTTGTTGCTGATGTAACATTTTCCCAATAACTATTACAAAAACACAAAATAAGTATAAATAATTATTTATATTTGTGTAAGCTGTTTAGATTGTCACAATGCCTGTGTTTTTAGGGTTATTAACAAAGTTCATGTACTCAGACCAGTAATATTTGGGGTCACAAGTTTTTGCCATTGATACAGTGGTTTGCAAAAGTATTCATACCCCTTGAACTTTTCCATATTTTGTCACATTACAACCACAAACATAAATATATTTCACTGGAATTTAATGTGAAAGACCAACACAAAGTGGTATACAATTGTGAAGTGGAAGCAAAATTTTACATGAATCAAAACATTTATTTACAAATAAAAAACTGAAAAGTGCGATGTGCAAAATTATTCAGCCCCCCTGAGTCAATACTTTGTGGAGCCACCTTTTGCTGCAATTACAGCTGCAAGTCTTTTAGGGTATGTCTCCACCAGCTTTGCACATCTAGTGACTGCAATTCTTGCCCATTCCTCCTTGCAAAACAGCTCAAGCTCAGTCAGATTGGATGGAGAGCGTTTGTGAACAGCAGTTTTGAGATCTTGCCACAAATTCTCAATTGGGTTTAGGTCTGGACTTTGACTGGGCCATTCTAACACATGAATATTCTTTTTTTTAAACCACTCCATTGTAGCTTTGGCTTTATGTTTAGGGTCGTTGTCCTGCTGGAAGGTGAACCTCCGCCCCAGTCTCAAATCTTTTGCTGACTCCAACAGGTTTTCTTCCAAGATTGCCCTGTATTTGGCTCCATCCATCTTCCCATCAACTTTGACCAACTTCCCGGTCCCTGCTGAAGAGAAGCACCCCCAGAGCATGATGCTGCCACCACCATATTTGACAGTGGGGATGGTGTTTTCAGAGTGATGTRCAGTGTTCTTTCTCCGCCACACATAGCGTTTTGCATTGTGGCCAAAAAGTTCAATTTTGGTCTCGTCTGACCAAAGTACCTTCTTCCACATGTTTGCTGTGTCCTCAACATGGCTTCTGGCAAACTGCAAACGGGACTTCTTATGGTTTTCTTTTAACAATGGCTTTCTCCTTGCCACTCTTCCATAAAGACCACATTTGTGTAGTGCACGACTAATTGTTGTCCTGTGGACAGTTTCCCCCACCTGAGCTGTGGCTCTCTGCATTTCATCCAGAGTCACCATGGGCCTCTTGGCTGCCTCTCTGATCAGTGATCTCCTTGTTCGGCCTGTAAGTTTAGGTGGACGGCCTTGTCTTGGCAGGTTTACTGTGGTGCCATACTCTTTCCATTTCCGGATGATGGATTGAACAGTGCTCCGTGAGATGTTCAAAGCTTGGGAAATCTTTTTATAACCTAAGCCTGCTTTAAACTTCTCCAAAACCATATTCCTAACCTGTCTGGTGTGTTCTTTGGACTTCATGATGCTGTTTGCTCCCCAATATTCTCTTAACCAACATCTGAGGCCGTCACGGAGCAGCTGTATTTGTACTGAGATTAGATTACACACAGGTGGACCCTTTTGAGTCATTAGCAGTCATCAGGCAACTTCTGAATGCAATTGGTTGCACTCAGGGAAAAGGGGGCTGAATACTTTTGCACGTCGCACTTTTCAGTTTTTTATTTGTAAAAAATGTTTTGATTCATGTAAAATTTTGCTTCCACTTCACAATTGTATACCACTTTGTGTTGGTCTTTCACATTAAATTCCAGTGAAATATATTTATGTTTGTGGTTGTAATGTGACAAAATATGGAAAAGTTCAAGGGGTATGAATACTTTTGCAAACCACTGTAGTTTGTGGGTCAGAAGATAAAAAGTTTGGGAACCACTGGTGTAGAGGGAGCTGATGGACTGTAGACAGGCACGGGAACTGATAAACGGCCCAAATCTAATGCTACATTTACACCAAATGTTTTTTGAGCACCAGGAGCACCTGGTTTACATGCAACGTCAATGGTGGACGCGCACCTAGGGGCATCTAGAAGCCGAGCAGCGTGTCTGGTGCGTTTCAAGCAGTGCGGTTCAAAGCAGTGCACAGATCTTGGGCATTGTCCGTGGGTGCGCCACATTCAAAGTGCATACATGTCACCTTGAACGGATTGTCCATAAGTTATAAGGATTTTACGTCATTTTGCAGATACGGACATATGGAGCAATCTCACAGATTTTTTTTCAAAACCTCATTTTCAAATTTATCTAACATGTCAGAGCCTGTAGGAGGATTTAAAAACAATAAATAGCATCACATAACCAACTTCCAACCTGTTCTGCCGCTAGAAATAAGTTTTGAACTTTTCCCGCTCTCCTCTCCTCCTGCTTCGCAGCAGGCGCGTTCATGTGCGCAGCCGACAGACCCCCCCCCCCCAGTGCGGGTGCGAGTTGTATGGATTTTTAGCAAAAATTACGGATTTTTGAGGCTTTTTATCCATGTAAACGTCCAAAGAGGTTGACATGTATGAGTGTCCGACACTCGAGTTGGAAAATCTGAACTTTTGCTTCTCGGCACCTCGCATCAACCAATCAGACTCTGCTCAGTGATATACTGGTGACGAACAGGAAATACCGGAAGCCCGGGAAATCGGATCACACAAACAATGGAAGACGAACTGATAGTCCGATCATTTATGATCATTCCAGTGTCCATTATCCTGATAGAAATAAAAAGGACTTTACCTGGAGGACGATTAGTGAGGAAGTCGGTATGTTTTGTACGTTATCAAAACTACGGTTAAAGGCTCCTCCTCTCACACGTCTAAAGAAGCGTGTCTATGTTCACATCGAATGCGTCTGTCCTCACTGGACACCAGCGTCAGGATGCGTGCTTTTTGAGATTTTTGGAGGCGTGCAACGCATTTGGTGTAAATGTAGCATTAGGTTTGGGAAAGCTCTCATCACCCTGACAAGGAAAACTCTAAGTACACTGGTTGGAGTCCTAGCTGGACACAATCTGCTCAACCGTCACAAAATGGTGATGAGACTCCATGAAAATGTTCTGTGTGATGCCTGTGGCATTGAACCACAGACCTCTTTGCACTACTTACACCAGTGCCTGGCTCTGAGCAGTCAAAGGAAATGAGTTCTTGGGGAACCTTTATGGATCCTGAGAAGCTCAGAACACTGAGTGTTTCTAAACTGGTGTCCTTCATCTGAGGGATGCAAAGGTTTGAATAAAGACCAGTGTCTTTTTTGAGAAGATCAATGGGCCCACTTACAAGGCTCCCGCTCATACAGTATGGGTTCTTTATCCATCCCCACTTGCCATAGACCATAGATGTTTCAAACCTCTCTTGAACAAGTCGCCCTGTTCAAAAGTGGCTTTGTGTTTGTGCAAACTATTAAGTGTCAGCACTACCCTGGATGATTAAATCCTGTGTTTTCATTTGATCCATCTTTTTTCCCTCTGTGCCACTTCTCTCGGTCAGTTCTGTTACTGCCCTGCCTGGACTCACCTGTCCCCAGCTGTTATCACTCCATGTTTCTACCGCTCTCAGCTTCAGTCCATATAGTTGTTCAGGCCTCATCCATTCCTCAGTGGAGCCTTTTTTGGCTTTTATGTCGCAGACGTTTCATTGTTTCTCTTCAGCCTTTGCATCCATTTTCAATTTGTTAGGAGTTGTCCAACATCAGTCTTTTTGTTTGCTTTTTAAACAATAAGGTAAGTTTTAGTTTTGAAGTCCTGAGTCTTGTCCTACAAATCAGGATATTTTAAAGCTAAAATTTGTCTTTCCCACATAAATTTGTTTAGTATAACAGTGTAATTTAAAAAAACAGGGCAGTGTAAATTAAGAAAATTTGATCCTGTTGCTACAGGGGAAGGTGGTAATCAGATAAAATTAAAGATTATTAAGGGAAGTAAACAAACAGCAACCTCGGGTTAAGGTGATGCATAATTTACAAAGAAGCAGAGCAGCAATTACAGAGAAACTCCTGATTTGATTTGAGCTAGGCTATTCATTTAGTTTGTGTGAATACAGAACACAGGTCCATGAAGCAGAAACACTGGCTGACAAACTATAATATAAACATATACTTTCTAGGTATAAACGGGAAGATAAAAGCTTGTCTGACTCAGGGTCACATCTTCAAAGGGGAGGGTGGTGGTGGTGTGGGGGGTATTATGTATTTTCTATCAGGTTTTATTAGAGGAGTACCCAGATTCAGGCAAAAACCAACAACGAAACATGGACTCAGAATAAAAGTTAAAATGAGTTTTACAGCACTGGGAGAAAAAACAAGTCCTGAAAGGGACAGATGATTGATCAGTTGGTGGGTCAGGGGAGTTGAGATGAATAGGTTTGTTTCTCTTACAGGTTTGGTTGAGGAGGTAGACGAGGAGGAAGCAGTGGAAATCCAGGAGGTAAGTTACACAGGTTCCAGAATGTTTGTTGTTGTCTCTTGTCAGGACGGAGGTGATGAGTTTACCTGCAGAGAGCTCCAGGAGGTTTTCCAACACGAGAGAGGATCCTTGGACCAGAACACAGGTGAGTCCATGACTCCACAGGAAGGTTGTTTAGAACAGAAAATAATCAAAGGTTACTTGACAGCACTCAGAGATCAAAAACTGTTGGCTGTCTTCAGCAGTACCAGGTAGACTGAATGATCCAGCGAGGAATGGATCTCTCTCAGGAGCTGAAATATTTGCCGGCCTCATCAGCCAGATCCAGAACAGGTGAGTAGTTGGTGGACTCCGCCCATACCACTCAGGATCTGAAAGGTGAGTCATTAGAGCACAACAACACTATCTCCACATTTTCCAGGCACATAGATCCATTCTATACCACAATCAAATAACTGTTACCTTCAGTTGTAGAGAAACTGTATTAAAATAATCAAAAACACATTTTAACACCTTGAAATCGGCCTCTGTCTCTCCCTTGTGTTGTCTTGTGGGTCAAAAGTGACCGACTACCATGTTTAGCTGTAAAAAATACATTAAACTTTCTTTTTCCAACTTGAAATTTTATGAATTTTCCTAAAGGGACCCCGTCTTTAGAAAAAGTGATACTTTGTTTTTGTTTGTGTTTCCATGTGAGCTGTACACCACCAGGGTCCAAAGATTGTCTTATGGGTCATTTTTGACCTGTGAATTATAAAAGCATTTAAACACAGGAAAAAAGCTCAAAACCACATACAAACTCTCTATTATTACCCCCCCCCCCACCCCCCCACACACACACAAACTCACACACACAAACACACACACAGGTTTGTTTTATATCCCCGTAGGGACCATGGATTGACTTCCATTCACTTTCTGGTGATTTTGTAGCCTAACCCTGACCATTTTCCCTAAAATTAACCTAAATCAATTCACACCTTGGTCCTAAACCTAATGCCCCCCATGCAAAATTAGCATCCGTTTGTGCCTCGTGGGGTCTGGGCATTGGTCCCCACGAGGCTAACTTGTTCTGTAAAATGGTTCCCATGATGTAGCAAATACATGCTCACCTACACACTCACCCACAAATCAAAGAAATTGGAACTTGTTTTTGTCCTCCACCTGTACTCTTGATACACAGCTAACCCCTTGCATCACACATGCTCCCAAACAAAACAAACAACAACAAAAAAGATCAATCTCAGAAATTATAAAAACAAATTCTGTATAGATGATATAAAGGTCCCCTGCTTCAAAATACTCCTAGTTGGTTTCTTGCTGAAGCCGTGAGTAGATATTTCACTGCCGAACAGCATCAGAATCAGAATCAGTTTTATTGCCATTGTCAGTGAATACACAGACTAGGAACTTGCAGTTAAGAACACCCATTCTTATTACACACACATAACAAACATTGGGGAGAACAGATGCCCAGGTCTTTCGCAACATGGTTGTGCTACCTATTGCAGTTTGGAATACACACATTAGGAAAGATGAGTTAAAAAGATGCTTTGATCCTATGTTTACTCATAAACACAGAATCGTATGCTTAAAAAACACTCAGTGCAAGGCAGCTAGGGGGCTGGGGATCAAACACATGGTACGTGGTGGGATGCAGTGGAGTCGGTGACGTTTCAGGTTAATATTCCATGCTGGAACCAATCAGAGTCCAAAACCAGTAGTTATCAACCCAAGTTCAGTTCAGTTCATCAGAGTCAGTTCTCTGTCACCACCACCACCGTGGCCTTTGGACTGGTCCAACACTTGGATGATACGGGGGAGGGAATGGGGGGAACAAAGCCTTCGTTCTCATGTCATCCAGGGACGTTTTGTTAACTACCGAGTGCCAAGGTCAACAGCTGCAGAGATCTTTGGTACAATTGTTTTGGTACAAGCGGCCTTGAATTTTTTTGCTGCTTTAAAGTCTGTATCTGCATCTCTGTAATGGCGAAACAATGCAGAATGTTCCGAATTTCTTCACCTCCTCGCCTCTCTTTTCTTCTGAAACTTCACCCAGGTGTAATCCTACTCCTCATTGGCATGCTGCTGAACTATGATTCTTGTCAGAATCCCATCCAGTCTTTGACTTATTTTCCCCAGCATATGGGCAATTCCATCCATGGTTCCTGACAGCTTTTCACAGGCCCGGACTGCTGTCAGGATCACTTTCATTTATAAGCCAGAAATCCTCCACAGCCGATCAGCAGGGATTCAGTTATCATTGTAATGAATGGGGAATTGAGTTTCACTGAGCCAAACACCAAAGCAGTTTTAACAAGTTTATTGAAATTGTGAATACTGGATCTGGAGTAACAGGTCACGGGAATCAGGAGTTCTTTTGCTGAAGCGTGTGGTGGGGACCGAACTCCTGAATGACACGGAGAGCCTAGGATGAAGGTTCGTTGTACTTCCGTGTTTGGTGGCGTGACGTCGGGGATAATCCTTA
>NW_013953977.1:46077-48378 GCF_001266775.1 Austrofundulus limnaeus | reverse complement strand
GCAGTGGTTCCCAAACTTTTCAGCTTTTGACCCACAAAATAACAGTAGAGACCTGTGTCCCCAACTATTTTTGGATGATAAACATTTGTATCAGGTCAACAAAACATGGACATAGTAACAATATTTTTATACTACATTTATCCATTTTAAATATACTAACTTCACTCCATAACAACTAAGGCAAAAATGTAATTAATTCAGAAAATCTTTTCAGGACCCCACCTTGATGTTTTGGGACCCAATTTTGAGTCCCGACCCCAACTTCGGGAAACACTGTTTTAGACTGTGTGCATGAAGCATTAAATGCAAAACCATCAGTTTATTGCATTAAGGTAATTTTATCTTTGTTTATTAGTCTGTCTGTTAGCAAAATATTTCAGGAATTTTTGGACGTATTTTAATTAAACTCTCACAAAGTCATGAACGGATGCACTGATTCAACTTTGAGTCAACCCAGTTGGATGCTGACACACACAAAAATAGCTATAACTGAACCAGTTTTAGAAATGTTACATTAATATTTGGTGTGGACTCACAATTCTCAGAGTTTTTGCGGAAAACGTTTTCACTGACTTTTGACATCAAGTAAAACTCAGAAAGTATACCAACAAATGTAACTGATTTACTTTTGGAGTTAACCCAAATAAAAAGATGACCACTGCAGCAAATTAACCTAACACGAAATGTTGATAACTCTGTCAAACTTATAAATGTTAGGTTAAATTTTGGTGTGAGAGTAATCTTAAATACTCTATCACAGCTTTCACCAGATTTTGCAATATTGCATCATTTGACTAAAATGGCTCTGTGTCTTCTCATTATAAGATGATCTTAGTCTACAACACTGACTTGAAAAAGGATGGTATGCATTCCGTCAAGTACCACTAGGCCTTTCATTTTTGGGTTATTTTATGTATTGTTTATTAATTTGCTGCTATAATATTTTCTTAAAAAAAAATGTGTGGTTTGATTATATGTTACAACGGCCTGCCACCAATTGCTTCCTTTCTCTTTGGGAAGAATTTGGCTCCGCCTCTTTGAAATCCCATTGGACAAGTAGACCGAGGCGGTGCGATCTGATTGGCTCTCAGGAACGTCACTCCACCCGCGAGCTGCGCTTCCTGGTGTGTGTAGCAGCGGAGTGGTGGATCGAGCTCAGCTGGTGCTCTGCATCACCCCGACCGAGTTTATCAGCCAGAAAAGAAGTAATATTGTAAGTTGAGCTGTTTGTTGTCACTTGGTGGATTTTGAACGTTTTATTGTCGGCCATAATATTCGTGTTTGAGCCGGAAGCGGAGCGACGTCGTTGTGTTTCATCATCTCCTGCTGGAGCTACGTGACGTTTTAGCGGCTATTTCAAAGCCTTTTAACAACATTTTCCGGTGGTATAGCTCGTTTATAATAACAGCACGTGAAGCTTATAGAGCTCCTCGAAGACCACACCGAGCTGACATTTTAATTTACAGCATTAGCATGTCAGTTTAAGCTAACTTCCTGCCCTGCCTTGAGTGTGTGGCCATGATAACATGACAGACTCCCACCAGCAGCTGCCAAAAACAAACTGAAGTCATCAACACAAACAGGGCAGCAGCTGTGCAGTTGTTTGTCTAAAAATGATAGAGATGTAAATGGAGTTCAGCCATGTTGGTTTCTTACAGCCAGGAAGCCCACTGTGATGACTCATATTCCTATAAGTGTGATAATGGAGATGGATCCTTTTTGAAAATAAAAATAAGCTGCAGCTAATAGCTCATTTAAATCTATGTATTTTTATTGAATTTGTTGAATAAACAAGGTTTTCTGCAAATGCCTATAAATTAATGAAAGGCATTAAAGGTAGCATAAGTCTACAAGGTCTGTTTAGTACGCCTTTGGTTTTTGTAACTTTATACTTTTCAAAATATTTAACAGCGTTTTGATTTGTCTGTCTGTCTGTCTGTCACTGAGTCAGTCAGTCAATGAGTCTGTCAGTCACTGAGTCAGTCAACTCACTGAGTCAGTCAGTCTGTTAGTCTGTCAGTCAGTCAGTCACTGAGTCAGTCAGTCACTGAGTCAGTCAGTCAGTCTGTCTGTCACTGAGTCAGTCAGTCACTGAGTCAGTCAGTCAGTGAGTCAGTCAGTCAATGAGTCAGTCAGTCACTGAGTCAGTCAGTCACTGAGTCTGTCAGTCACTGAGTCAGTCAACTCACTGAGTCAGTCAGTCTGTTAGTCTGTCAGTCAGTCAGTCACTGAGTCAGTCAGTCACTGAGTCAGTCAGTCAGTCTGTCTGTCACTGAGTCAGTCAGTCACTGAGTCAGTCAG
>NW_013953977.1:43374-45077 GCF_001266775.1 Austrofundulus limnaeus | reverse complement strand
TCAAAATACCGGACAGAACCCTTTGTACGAACAAAAGTAAGAGAAATTTAGGATAAAAATACGAACATGTTTTTGCATGAGGCCCATTGTTCTCTTTGAAATCAGCTCCGGTGTGGTTTTAACTTTTAGCTGTTCTGTTAGTTCAGCTTTGAGTTTTGCTTCTTTTGGCTTTTAGTTAGAATTCTGCTAAAAAAAAAGTATTAAAGCTATAGCTGAAAGTTAACAAAACTATAACGGAAAGGTAAAAAACAGAGCAGATCTGTTGCTCAAATGTAAAAACAGCAAAACCATAGCTCAATGTTAAAAATAGCAAAGCCATAGCTAAAAGCTAAATGTAGCAAAATGGTAACCTAGAGAAAAATGGTAAAATAGTAGCTAAACAGATACAATGAAGCAGGAATGCTGAATGATGAGATGATGAAAGCTGAATGATTTCAAAGACCATGAAGGCTGTTCAAGAACTGGAAAAGTTCTGTTTCCCTAAAGGAGAAAAAAGTAGATCTTCTTTCGACTTTCAAAATATTTAAAATTTACTAAAATTAAATGTCATAGCCAAAATCTCCTGAAAAAGCTGAACATTTACCTGTATGAATTTAACCACTCATATAGCTGAAAGTATGCTGAAGTAGTTAGGAGTTCAAAAGTGTGCAAAAAAAACAAGGAACCCTGAACAGGACCGATGATTCACTAAGTAACTCTCCTGTCATCTTGACCCAAGGAAAACACAAGGGTTAACAATACAAATGTGTGCATGCTGTGGAAATTTACTTAGACATTGTTGTAGATTCTGGTAGAAGTAAGAAACTTTATCTTCTGCAGCTAATGAAAAAAAATACAGCTCGACTAGACATAAATATTGTTTACGTTTTCTGTGACCGGGTTTCTGTTCTTTCAGAGAAAAATCTTCATTCCTCATCTTAAACCATCCTTCAAAACCCCGCACTGTCTCCTGTAACTTTCCCCGCAGGGCTCATGGCGTTCAGGAAAGTCTTGAGACGGACGGCATTCGTAGGAGGTGGAGCCGTCGCAGCTGCGTTTGGACTGTCGCAGCTGAAGGAGTACCGCAGGGCACAGGTGAGCTCACTTTAGGCATTCATTTAGAGTTTGGCACGTTAGGTGGAAACCATTTATTTCACAATCTTTTGTCCCAGGCAGGACTGAAGCAGCTTCAGGAATGTTATTGCGTGCAGCTGAAAGGCAAAGGTGGATGGTAATGTTTTTGCCCATGTCTGTTTAGTGTGTGTTTAAGACCCTCTCACACTATAACGTTTTAGACAACTCATGCCAACTTATGAAAACTTTGTCAAACATTGAAGAGCTGAAGATGGAATTAAAAAAAATCTACTGACTCTTTTGGACACATACATGAAGTGTATCAATCAACAACTGAATAACAGTAGGAGTCCACCCACTTCAAGATGGCTGCCACAACGGCAACAACACAAAAAGATTAGCTGTGAGTAGGGATGGGTACCTTTGACATCTGAATCGATTCGGTACCAATATCCAATACCTGGGAATCGGTACCGGTACTTAACGGTACCAATTTTCAGTACTTTGTGTGTGTTGTTTTTTTAATAGTAAACTTTTTTTATTTAACATATTTCTCAATATATAAAATTAACAAATAGCAAGACAACATCCAACTCTTTGTATTGTAACATCAGTTGTGTAATTTATTTCTTTATGGTGAAAACTGTTGA
>NW_013953977.1:16711-42374 GCF_001266775.1 Austrofundulus limnaeus | reverse complement strand
CTAGAAAAATTGTGTGATGGAGGTCCATGGAAGGCAAATAAGTTTAAATCAAATAAACAAAAGAGGATGCAGTTAAAATTAATAAAAGCGGTTCAAGCTACGTTTTGAGCATCCAAAACACACCAACGCTTTAGCTGGCTGCTTGTGTTCTTTCAGGTCAGATGCGTTCGGACTGTCAGGAAGCGCCTCTGTTGTTTTCCTCTGCCGGTCTCTGTTTAATGGAGGATGAAATAAAGAAAGTGGCGGTACTTTATTTACTTTGAGCAAACGAACATCGTGCTCACAAGATAATTAATCCACCAGATAATTCAGAGGTGGTCTTTTCGGTGAGTTTCACTCCAGGAGTCTTTCATGCTACGTTCAGGCCAAGCTGTTTACTGAACCAGTGGCTGCTGAAGTCATTACACTCTTGCGCGATGCTGCGTTCATGACAAACATGGAGAACTCACCACTCTTATGCCAATATGGTCGCAATGATGCGTTTAGGTACCGAAACATGGTACCGTTTGATGTTACGTGAATAGGTTCTCTGTAGTACCGACAGAATTCAGTCTGTGCTTAAAAAATTATCGAATTCGGTACCCATCTCTAGCTGTGAGGCCCATCATGAATGGGGTTGACTCAAAATGTTATCCAGTTTCTTTTAGTGATGACTGAAAGTTTCATTTAAATTTTTCATTTTTTTCTTGATGTAATAATATTTCTTTGCAATAAGTCTTATACAGTTGGAAAGCCTGTTTATTACATTTTTATTAACCTTTATTTAACCAGAGATTACAGATGTCTTTTGAAACGGAGGCCTGGGCCTGTAGGCAACCTAACATGCATGTGTTTTGGACAGTGGTAGGAAACTGGAAACCCTCATAGAAAAACTTGCCAAATCCTCTCTGCCAAACAACTTCTTCTGAAATTGACTCGTTTCTGGTGTTTATTGGTTTGGATGACTGAAGTCTTAAGAAACTAGACATTGACGTTTTATTCACTGAACCAGGGGGCTTAGTAGCATGTGGAAGAACCATACACAGCCACAACAGCCTGGCACCTCATCATGCTGTTCACCGACATGGTCACTCACTACTATGGAATGGCATCCTATTCTCGAACCATTATTTGTCACAAATCAGACAGTGGGGTTCTGTTGGTTAGTCTGGAACAGACAGCACGCCTAAGCTGATCCCACAGGTGTTCAATGGAGTCAAGGTCAGGACTGCAGGCAGATCTTCTTATTGTTTCTGCTCCCAGATTTCGGATGTAAGTCACCTTGGAGGATAGAGTTTGGTCTTCTTCTTCTTCTTCTTCTTTTGGTTTACTGGCAGTTGGCAGACTGTTATAGTGCATTACCGCCACTACTATACAGGATGGTGGAACTGGAGAAGGCATAGAGTTTGGTCTTGGACTGTGGAGATACAAGATTGTCACTGGTTGCTAACAGGTGCTAACAATCAGGTGCTAATAAGGCAACTGATTGTTAGCACCTGAGAAACCCGAGGCTGAAGCGTCAACATCAGAATAAGCTGTTTCTGATTGGCAGAGAATTTTTTCAGGGGTGTAACCCACATATTCACCCCTGCTGCTTAACCAACAAATGGATTTTACAAAAACAGGCTTTTTATTTTTTACATTTTTTAAAATTTGTATTCATAATATACAGCAGGTAAAATAAGTATTGAACATGTCAATATTTTTCTCAGTAAATATATTACTAGAGGTACTAATGACATGAAATTTTCACCAGATGTCGGTCACAACCCAAGTGATCCATGCATACAAAGAAATCAAACCATAAATGTCCAGAAATGAAGTTATTTGTAATAATGTGGAATGGCACAGGGAAAAAGTATTGAACACATGAAGAAAGGGAGGTGTAAAAAGGCATGGAAAGCCAAGACACCAGCTGAACTCTCTCAGTAATTAGAAAGCAAGCCTGCCCCTTGTCAGTGCAAGTTAATATCAGCTGGTTCAGTCCCAAATGATGGCCAGGTATCACACAAGAACCATCTGATGATGGGTAAAATTTAAGAGCTCTCTCAAGACCTTCACAACCTTATTGTTGCAAAGCATAATGACGGCATCGGTTACAGAAGAATGTCTAAARTTCTGAAGGTTCCAGTGAGCACTGTTGGGGCCATAATTCAGAAGTGGAAAGAACATRATTTCACCATAAACCGACCACGACCAGGTGCTCCTTGCAAGATTTCTGACAGAGGAGTGAAAAGAATTATCAGAAGAGTTGTCCAAGAGCCAAGGACCACTTGTGGAGAGCTTCAGAAAGACCTGGAATTAGCAGGTACGATTGTTTCAAAGAAAACAATAAGTAATGCACTGAACCACCATGGCCTGTATGCACGCTCACCACGCAAGACTCCACTGCTGAAGAAACAGCATGTTGAAGCTCCTTTAAAGTTTGCTGCACAACATTTAAACAAGCCTGTGTAATACTGGGAGAATATAGTCTGGTCAGATGAGACCAACATTGAACTGTTTGGATGCCAGAATACACATCATGTTTGGAGGTCAAATGGCACTGCACATCAGCCCAAAAACACCATACCAACAGTGAAGTTTGGAGGTGGGAACATCATGGTGTGGGGCTGTTTTTCAGCATATGGTACTGGCAAACTTCAAATAATTGAAGGAAGGATGAATGAAAAAATGTACAGAGACATTCTTGATAAAAATCTGCTTCCATCTACCAGGATGATGAAGATGAAACGTGGCTGGACATTTCAGCAAGACAATGAGCCCAAACACAAAGCCAAGGAAACTCTCAGTTGGTTTCAGAGAAAGAAACTAAAGCTGCTGGAATGGCCCAGCCAATCACCTGACCTGAATCCAACAGAAAATCTATGGAAAGAACTAAAGATCAGAGTTCATAGAAGAGGTCCACGAAACCTTCAAGATTTGAAGACTGTTTGTGTGGAAGAATGGGCCAAAATCACACCTGAGCAATGCATGCCACTAGTTTCTCCATACAGGAGGCGTCTTGAAGCTGTCATTGACAACAAAGGCTTTTGTACAAAGTATTAGATAAATTTCAGTAAGTGTGTTCAATACTTTTTCCCTGTGCCATTCCACATTATTACAAATAACTTCATTTCTGGACATTTATGGTTTGATTTCTTTGTATGTATGGATCACTTGGTTGTTACCGATATCTGGTGAAAATTTCATGTCATTAGCACCTCTAGTAATATATTTACTGAGAAAAATGGTGACGTGTTCAATACTTATTTTACCCGCTGTAAGATTTATCATAAACAAAAGCATTGTTACACCAAAAAATATTTAAACAAACAAACATTTTTACTTTATGGTCTTTGTTTATTTATTGGCAACATTTTAGAACAGGTGGATAGTAAGATGAGGATGACTCTCAGTAACTACTATACCAAATTTTAGACTCAGTAAAACATACCAAGTTATAGTCATGTTTGTGTTTCATAAGTTCACTTATCGGTAGCAACCATCTTGTATTGGATTTATTCCAAAAGTTAATCAGTCATAGAGTAACATCTAATGATCATTTCTTGAAAGTTTCATTCAAATCCATATTCATGAGATATTTTGCTAACAGACAGAGTTGACTCCAATAGCTAGGTGTTTGCTTGTTCCCTAAAACACCAGAACATTGTTGAGACTTGATGTCAGCATCATGACCTTTATGGACAGAAGTCTTGGAGCAGCTGTATGCGCCAACCTCATGTCGGCTTATTTAAGGCCTGAAGCATATTTTACACCTCATGCCAGACTAACGTGAACTTTTGTTTTTTTGTCCTGGTCCGATAATTTGGTCGTCCTCCAAACCAAGCCTGGATGGGTAAGCAACAAGTCGACCCTGATGAAATCTAATTATTTCTCACAATAGTTTGTAATCATGCATGCCTCTAATCCTAGTAATTGCAGCACTGATGAGATGAATGTCCGTCTTGTCTTGTTCAGCGAAGGCACGAGGCTCGGGGAAGGTTGGGAGCGCAGCGGCCGATTGGCTATTAGCGTGGGCCTTGCTGTGCCCATCTCCAACTTAACTTGATTACAGCGAGGTGGAGGAAGGGTGGGGGGTGTTTGTTTGTCTGCGAGCATCAACAAAAATAGACGATGATTATATCATCGGCTCGTTGGCGGGCACAGACCTAAATTACAAGAAAAAAAACACTCGCAAGCATTTGCAAGTCAAATGGGGCGGTGCTTTCATAGCAGCTTGATGCAATCATTTAGCTTGAGCTGCTAAAGAGACAAACGGAATAAATATTTCATTAGAAGTGAGACAATTCTTCTTTAAATCACAGGGGAAGCTGCTTAGTTGTGATTATTCCTTTAAATTAATTATGTTTCCAATCAAACAGGGATGTTTAAAGGCTGGAATGCGCTTCACTTGGTGTTTTTTTTTTTTTTTTTTCTGAGGGTGAGCTGGCACAAAGTAACACTTTGCACCTGTTTTTCTTTAAGAGACTCATTCTTTTCTTCAGCAACGCTTCACTTGGACACTGAAGGTGACGCAAGACACCATAAGCATGGCTGGATACCATTTTCCTGCTAAAATAACTCCTGAAAACCTGTTATGGATTAAAAAAACTTCCTTTTTATAGAAACATTAATTTAATAAAATCCAACAAGAAAATATCCAATAGATTTGTTCAAGTTGCGCTCTGGTTGTCATTTTAGGGCTTATTTTGCACATTATATAGAAAATAATTTAAAATATTTTAAAGCTGAACTTGGTGTCCTCTAAATATTTATTTTTGAAGTTATGTTCCATTCATCGATTTTGATATTTCTAAAAAGAAAATACTAAGTCCTAACTTTTTATAAAACAACCTGGTAAAGAAGTTTGAAACTATTTCCTCTTTATGGTCAAACTTTGTAAAAGATATCCTTAATCGATCACAGAATGTGTTCTCAATAAATGATGACTCTCAGCTACTGCCACAGCAAATTTTAGCAAAATATCTGAAAAATTGGCTAAATTACGATATTTGTGTTTACTAATGTTGAATTTGTTGATTGGTTTATGAGACATTTTACGGACAAAGTTGGTGCCAACGTTTTTCTTTTTTTAAGTGTAAAAACAAGAACTTTTGCTGCTCATTAGTAAACAGATTAAACCATATCAGAACGGTGTGGTTTAAACAAAGTTTTTTTTCCCAATTTAAAGTGTTTTTAGCTTAAAATCCTGATTTTATCTGTAAATCATTGTGGATGTATCATGATGTGGGCTTACTTAGGTGCATCTCTACTGTCTACTGTTTTTAAAGAAACAATAAAAATTTGCTGAAAAGGAATTTTTTGCAGATTCTCAAGAAAAATTATCAAAAGTCACAATAGAGCAGCTAAAATGATTTGAATTATAATTAAATTGTAAATTGGTTTTAAAGTGATCCATGATTAGTTGTAACATTAGATTTTATTTGATAAACATATATTTTAACTGTAAAATAAAGACTGTAAAAATACTGTAGGCTGTTTAGTTTATAGTTTTTAAAATAAAAGTTTAAAAATATATTTTAACACGGACGGGGCCATTTTATTTACACGCAAAGCATTCTGGGTAAATGATGACGTGGATAGGTCATCGGTGCGAGGCTGCTAGCGAGCTATATCCACCCTGAAGGTTAATCTTGGARAATATCTGATGATCGACTCTTTTAAATGAAACCAGAGAGCGTTGACAGAGAGGAGAAGGTAGAAATGACTCAGCCTGTAACTGAAAATATAGATGGAGGACAGCAGAGCTGCTTCATGGAAGAAGAACCTCAGCTTAGGCTGTTAGCTTTAGTGTTAGCCCCGATGCTATCACCATATATATGTATTAGCTCAGCGCCACACATTCTCCTCTCATCACTGAGGTTCTCCATCATGTCATGTCATGTGGATGCACTTAAGCACTTAAACAATTTGCAGTCAAAGTTCTGAAAAACATCAAAATTCACAAACATCTGGTGTTTTGTACCTCATGGAAATATCAACTATGACACAAGCTGAGTGTAGAAACCTGTTCCACTCAAACAAATCTAGACAGTTTTGTTGAAAGAAAAATTTGTTTTGTTAAAAAAAGATTTTAGTTTGTTTTTATGAAGTAATTTTTATTTTTAAGAGCCTAAACTTTAGACGTAAGCAGCTCGTACAGAATTTCATTACACAACCAAAACAGATCCATAATGTATGAAAATGATTGCAAATCATTATGCATTATGTCACATTTTATATGGTGATTATAATACCAGAATAATTTACTACCAGCATGCTTATGATCTTGTAAAGCACCTCCAGCACCTTTCTAACCCCTCACTTTCTCTAAAAATTCAACTTTTCTCCATAAATAATGTAACAAAGTTTCAGTTTAAGGCCTAAAACGCTCATAGTGTTTGTTCACGTCCTCTTCAGGCCCGATTAGCTCACGTCACAGCCGAGGCTGAGCTGAAGGTCCCGTACGCAGACGAGCTTCCTTCTCGGCAGGCCCAGCTCGCAGCGCTGCGAGACACCGAGGAGTTCGATGTTCTGGTGGTCGGAGGCGGGGCCACAGGGGCAGGATGTGCCTTAGACGCCGTCACGCGCAGTAAGAACGATCAATCTATGGCGTTTTTCTGTTTCTACTTCTGCACACTTTGAGATATTATAGGTATACTTATATATCCAGATGTTCAGTTTATCCAGGAGGTTTATGTAATCTTTTTATATTTAACTTTATTTTAAAATATTTTCCATGCTCAAATACATTGAGATTTCTTTAATTACTTCAAAAACATTGTTTTTGTTAAAATCTGCTTCTGCACTTTTGTGAAATCTCTCCAGAGTTATTAGCAGTTGAGTAATGTGTTGAGGATAAACTCCTGAAAACAATAATCTGAGGATTTTTTCCAGGTCCATGTTTGGAACCAAAGAATCAGCTACCACACCAGGTTTTAGCACAATATCTGCAAAACCAACCAAGTTATGGCCATTTTTGTGTTTCCAAAAATTTTGGCCAACAAATAAACACAAACACATCTTTAATGATAGTAAATAAACATGATTTAAAATTAGAAATCATTCATTTTAATGTGCAAGTGTTTGTGGAAAGAAAATCATGTATAAGTAAAGTAGAAAATATTTTTTGGAATATTTTATTTTTTGTCTTAAATTTGATTTTTCAAAACTTACAGTAATTTATGTAGAGAACAGATTTTTACAGATGATTATTAATACAGAGACACACATTTAGTTAAACTGAAAATACAATGTTACATCTGTTTTTATATCAACAGTTTTAAATGGTAAACGGTCTGAACTTATATAGAACTTTATCAAGTCCACTTGGACCCCACAGCTCTTTACACTAAAACCTTGTAACATCAGCTAAAAGGTTTCCTTACTCATATCTTTTACAGCTATAACTTTGAAAAGCTGTATTAGTCTATATATGTAAGACTTCCATTCTTTTGTTACCTTTAGCTTTTAGCCAGCGTTTAGTTTGTTGTTTGTTTCTTCTGTCCTGTTTGCCTCAGATTTGAAAACCGCCCTGGTGGAGCGAAGTGACTTCTCTTCAGGCACCAGCAGCCGAAGCACAAAGCTGATCCACGGTGGAGTCCGATACCTCCAGAAGGCCATCATGCAGTTAGACCATGAACAGGTTTCACTTGCTCATTGTTTTGTTCAGTCATTCACTTGGTCTGATGTATTTTTTTTAAAGTTTTTCATTATTTTTTGAATTTTATCTTTTTTATTAATTAGTACCTGATGGTGAAAGAAGCTCTGCATGAACGAGCCAACTTGCTGGAAATTGCACCTCACCTGTCAGCTCCGTTGCCCATCATGCTTCCTGTTTACAAGTGAGTGCCAAGTGTATTACATTACTTATCTTTTGGGTTCAGTGAAATGGTAGCACCTACCAGTTTGTCTTTAAAATCCCTCTAGTCAATTATAATTAACAGATGAACCCTGCCAATTTCTGCACAGACAAGAGCTTCCAGAAATGAGGTGGGTAGTACTGTTCCTACCTTGCTTGGCGGCACAGAGACACACAAGAGATGGGCTGTCTTAGACCCCTCTCGTCGCCTCGGTCCATTCAGAAGACACACCATGAAGGCCCGACTGAGGTGACTTGTAAAAGAGCCTTCAGTGTAGGGATGGGCGTGATTTATGAGTCAATCGTCTATCGGCGATTGAAGGGTTGGAACGCGATTTGTTTTTTTTAAGGGCGATCTTTATTAATTAATTAAATGATGTGCCAGGGATGTAAAATAAATTTTAAATGCGCCCTTCTCTGTAAATTAAAATGTTTTAATCATCTTCATTGTGATCTGTGTAAATGAGGGAATAAAATAACAGTGCTGCGTCTCTTTTTTTTTTTTCTCGGAGTCGGAGGCAATGTGCGGAGCTCCTCTTCATGTCTCTCTTCGTCATCTTTTTGCTTTGATGTGCCACAAAATGACCCAAATAGTGCTATATTATAATGTTTAGTTACAAAACGAATAATCCATGACAATCATACATTTGAACAAATAACTTTAACCAGTTCTGAACTAGACCAGAGCGCAGTCCCTCAACACTGCTCATCCTCGTTACTCTGGGCTCTGGTGTGTGTGTGTGTGGGTCGAACTTTTCAACTCCCTCCACATAAGAACACATACAAACTATATGGTGTGATTGGTCAGAAGTTTGTGGGAATGTTTGTTTGTGCTAAAAGCGCTCAGACGCTGCGTTTGCTTCAACCACTTGCTTAAAAAAAGAGAGAAAAAAAGGTGACGAACGCCGACTACCAGGAAGCAGCGATTTATAAAGATAGTCAAACGGCCAAAACCTCATAAAAGGGGATAAAATAGAATATTTTCACGGTGAAATCTGACTGATAAAAACTTTTGAGCTTTATCCAGGACCAGTTTGTGGATAAACAACGTCGAGTGACGAGTGTCTGACTTTTTTTTCCGCATTGGACTCACTCCGGGTAGACATCCCCTGTAGTGACCTATGCATCAGCGGGGAGGGGGTTTCCCAGGAGCTCGGCGCGGGGGTCTCCGGAACCATGAAAGGTGTGTGCGAACACGAACACCGAATAAACACGGAATTTACAAGCAACTTTAGACAAAAAGAAGCCGTTGCATATAATAAGCGGACCTTCTTGCTTTTTTTTCTGTTTTTTTTTTAACAGCGTAACTTTGCGTGCCTTATCAGCCGATTGGATCGTCTATCGGTGACAGCCAGAGACCATGATCTTATGATCTGAAAATAGGGATGATTTCCCATCCCTACTTCACTGTCAGGAGGGGATTCACGAGGAGTTGGTTATTTTTTCTGTTTGTTGTTGACTCATTTTCATTGTTTATTGGAAGATGGTGGCAGCTGCCTTACTACTGGGCGGGAATCAAGATGTACGACTTAGTGGCTGGGATCCACTGCCTGAAGAGCAGCTATGTCCTCAGCAAATCCAAGGCCTTGGAGCTTTTCCCCATGCTGAAGAAGGACAAGCTGGTGGGAGCCATTGTCTACTATGATGGTGAGATGCACGGTCTTTTCTTTCCTTTATTTAACAGGTAAAACCACACTGAGATCCAGATCTCATTTGCAAGAGGGAGCTAGGCAGAAATCTGCAAGACAACAACCTGGTTGCACAAAAATAAAACAAATTAAACCATAGTTTAAAACAAATTACAAAACAGTTTCAAAGCAACGACACTGATTGACAATGCTTATTTTTCAGAACCGCTTGAAATAATTCAAATGAAATAAGATCTGACATCTTGAGTTCAGAGGACAGCTGATTATGTACTATAGGAGCCATAACCCTGAATGCTTGCTTTCCTTTTTGTGTTCAAACACGTGGAACATGCAAAAGTAAAATGGTTTTGGAGCGTAAGGAATGGGCAGTAATAGCCCATTGTAGGAGAGAAGTGAAGTAAGCCACAGCCAAGCCGAGTAGAGTTTTATAAATCAGTAGCATCAAGTGGCTGTATCTCTGAATGCTTAAAGGAGGCCAGTCATCTTTCGCATACAACTCACAATGATGTGTAAGACGTCTGCTGCCTGTTACAAAACTTAAAGCACAATGATAGCCAGTATTCAGGGACTGAAGGCATTTGGTTGAAGCATTCATATATAAAACATCTCCATAATCCAGGTTTCGGTAAGAAGGTTGCTGATACCAATTTTCTTCTAGCTTTGAGAGAAAAACAGGATCCATCACGATAATAAAACCCAATCCATTGTCAGTATTCGTAACAAGTTTGCTATGTGCTGTTTTAAAGAACGCTCTTTATCTAAAGTAAAACCAAGGCGTTTATAAACTCTGTGCATCTGGAGCAGGGGTAAGCAATGTGGGAGGGGTCACTGATAATTTTCTGGAGTGCAAGAAAACCATTGCTTTTGTCTTATCCACATTCAGAACCAACTTCAGAGTATGGAAACGAGTTTGAACTATATGAAAGCAGAGTGTAAAAACTCTATGACCTGCAAAAATGAAGAAGAACCACAGTAAATTACTAAATACAAATGATAAAAAAGCATTTGACATAATTTTATTTCGCTCATCACTTCTGTTCAAGTCAGTTTTGTCTGTTTTTTTTTTTTTTTTTTCAAATTTTCTTTTCTCCTGCAGCAACAAACCATCAGAGTTAAAGCGACAAAAATGTCTGATAAATCATTTTCAGGCCAGCTGAATTCCTTTAAGACAAACCTGATGGTTTACAAGTTAACTAAACAAATTTACGGACCTAGATATGACATTGCAACCATCAATTACAAATGTAATAAAACCATAAATATTATTTGAATGAATGCACAGCAGCTGTGGCCCTTCATGTCAGAGTTTTAGTCTAAATCATCTTATGTTGAGAAATGATGGTGTTGTAGGCGTTTTGGTCAAACCTTGAGAATAATACTAGTCTCATGATATTGTGAGAGTTTGATATATCAAGGATTAGCACGTGTAAAAGGAAGTGCAAACACCCAAAGCTGATTTATTAATGGTGTGCAGGGAGGATGACATCTGTCAGATGAGCAATCAAAAGTCTCAATCCATTTAGCATGTTTGCCTTCATGAATACACAGAAAATATGATGATTATCAGTACGGGCAAAATACTGGGTGGAGAAAATTCAGACAAAATCATTTTGCACCTGCAGTCAGATTTATTAAACCTTCAAACTGGTTGTGCCGCTGTTTTAACATCTATGTTTAGCATGTTGGAAAGACAGGTGCTAACTGTCTGCTCTCTGCTTCAGACACTGTTATCACCTACACTTTGCAGTGTGAACGTAAATATCCCACTTTAGTATTAATAAAAAGTATATTACTGCAGTTTAGCAGCTTTAAAAAAGGAAATAAATTCCATCTCAACTGTGATCCTGTTGTTCTGGTTTTTTCTTCTTTTACTTATCCAGGGCTGGGACAGAGGAGTTCTTTTCTTTTCTGAATCTTTCTCAAAATGCAGCCAGCGATATTCACATATGTGATTGTAATTGTTTAAGAGAGGCCAAATAAGAGAGCTTACCTTTCTTTACCTCTCAGTCATCTTTGACCGATTTAGATTATTGATTGAAAAAAAAAAACCACAAGATTTCGCTATACTTCTTTAGCCAGACATATTAGCCCCGTTCAAAAGACAGCTCAGTTTGGGAGTGACGCATGTTCTGTCCTCCTAGGATCGTTCAGAAAAAAACACAACGGCGGAAAGATGAGTAAAGTGAGCCCGCCTCTGATGCCCCTCTGAGCCCCCAAGCAAGGTAGTATCAGAGCCTGGCCCGAGCCGGGCAGACTGACTTGTCAGAAAAATATAATGAGCTGACGACATCAGTGAGCGACCGCAGGATTAATCACAGCTTTATTACCGAGGGAATATATTAAAGATGACACTTAATCATTTAACATCTCAGAGTCTGTAGGACATTAAGAAAACAATAAATATAATCAAATAATTATCTTCTAACCCGCTCTGATGCTAGAAATAAGTTCTCCTGTCCTAATTTCCTCCTGCTTCTGCTGTTGTCATCTGCAGATTTTAGAGGCTCACTATAGAGGTAAACGTCTAAAGGGGTTGACATGTACGTTTGTAGTTTGAAAAATATTGAACCGCAGGATCGCTAAAGTGAGTTAATTCAGTTTATTTTGATACAAGGCAGACGTCAACGCGATAACTTAACGTACCCAGCACTTAACGATTTGCATAATGTTTTTAAATGGCAATGGTTTTTATTTTAAACATACTCTATTAGTTCTATGCATTTTTCCCATCGCTCCTGGAGCAGAGGTTTATCTTTTAAAGTGCCTGGAGTGTGGGTTGGGGTGGGACGGGCCTTTCTCAAATGATGGTGGAGGCAGATGCTGTCGCCTCACCTTCCCCACCCAATTAATTTTTTTTGTGCCATTTGAACCTGTGACCTCCTGACCTCCTCCTCTAACCTCTGTGCTGCCACTCTGTTTGGGAGTCTCCTCTTAAAATATGGGGCTGGAATTCCCCATGCGTCACTCCAATAAAAATCTAATTTTCAACTGAGCAATCTCTTAAACAAAACTATCTTGTAGCCAGGTTAGGTGATAAATTACTAAAATTTCATCAAACTACGTATCATTTCATTTTGAAGTTTTCAGATGGGGAATTTGAAAATAATATTAACTCGGTATCAAAATAAAATCCCTCATTATGACTCATTGTGCCAGCACAGGTCACGTGTTGGGAAGTTGTAGGATTAATACAGCCATGTCAAAATGTCACTTCTCCAGCAGAGTGGTTTTCTTCTGGCCAGTGAAAATATCACACACTTTTGTCTTATAATGACCCCAATTTAAAACAAAAAATTTCCAAAAGACTATTCTTGAGTAAAAATATTCCATCTGTGCTCTTAAAGGGATCCCTGATTAGTTGTAACATTAAACTTTATTTGATAAACATTTATTTTAACTGTAAAATAAAGACTGTAAAAATACTGTAGGCTGTTTAGTTTTGTAAATTTTTAAAAATATATTTTAACACGGACAGAGCCATTTTATTTACACACAAAACATTCTGGGTAAATGATGACGTGGATAGGTCCTCGGTGTGAGTGAGCTATATCCACCCTGAAGGTTAATCTTGGACAATATCTGATGATCGACTCTTTTAAATGAAACCAGAGAGCGTTGACAGAGAGGAGAAGGTAGAAATGACTCAGCCTGTAACTGAAAATATGGATGGAGGACAACAGAGCTGCTTCATGGAAGAAGAACCTCAGCTTAGCCTGTTAGCCTTTGCGCTAGCGCCCATGCTATATTGCCTTATATGTATTAGCTTGGCGCTAGAGCGACATACAAGCTAAACTGAGGTCCTCCATCCATATTTTCAGTTGCAGACTGAGTCATTTTTGTGTTCCCCTCTCTGTCATGTGGATGGAGGACCTCAGTGATGAGAGGAGAATGTGTAGCGCTGAGCAAATACATATACAGTATATAGTGATAGTGTCGGGGCTAACGCTAAAGCTAACAGGCTAAGCTGAGGTTCTTCTTCCATGAAGCAGCTCTGTTGTCCTCCATCCATATTTTCAGTTACAGGCTGAGTCATTTCTACCTTCTCCTCTCTGTCAACGCTCTCTGGTTTCATTTAAAAGAGCCGATCATCAGATATTGTCCAAGATTAACCTTCAGGGTGGATATAGCTCGCTAGCAGCCTCGCACCGATGACCTATCCACGTCATCATTTACCCAGAATGCTTTGTGTGTTAAAAAAATGGTCCCGTCCGAGTTAAAATATATCTTTAAACTTTTAGTTTAAAAATGTTAAAAACTAAACATCCTGCAGTATTTTTACAGTCTTTATTTTACAGTTAAATATTTGTTTATCAAATAAAGTCTAATGTTACAACTAATCATGGACCCCTTTAATGCCAAGTGCTACCACTTGGCATGAAGAATGTAATTTATAAGGTTTGACCAAAATGACAAAATAATTTTTTTAGCAAGAGCAGTTACTACTTGAAAGGTGGCGGATGATAAATATACGTTCTTTCAAGAAATGCTAATGCTGCACTTTCTCCAGATTTTCAATTGGAGTTAAAATCAAAGCAAACCTTCTCCTGCAGTCCATTTCTCTCCAAACTGAAAAGGGGCATTTTGTTGGTGCAGAGGAGCATCTCCTGTCCCCTCCTCCATCATCTGCTCTCAGGGTGGTGAGAAGAGGTGGTGGTAGATGGGGGAGGTGGAGGATCGGAGTGTTTTTTTTTTTTCCTCCAATTATGCCGTCTGGAAGAATCACGCCCGTGACATTTAGAAATCTGACCTTCTCTCCTGGCGGTGCAGAGATGCAAGCATCTTTCTCTCCTGCTGCCGTGGTTACGGCTGCAGCCACAGACAAAAACCCAACCTAGAATGAATCAGCTGCAGGGCTTTATTTAAACTGCTGCTCGTGGAAATGAAGTCCATGGCAAAACGCCACTTTTTCTTCCTAATCTTTAGTTTTTATGTTCACAAAGTATTGCTAGAGTAAAACAGCACCTCTACAAAATACATGTTGTAATATTTTAATGTGAAACTTAAAATTGTTTAAAGTGAACATAAAGTTATATCCTTAAAACAATAATTACCAGTAGAAGATTTTTGCAGGCTGATGTTTGGAATCAAGTCACCAGCTACTACCACACCACATTTTAGCTCAATGTCCATAAAACTTAAGATCAATTATTTGCCTTGGCTATCTTGAATTGGGTCGATGAGTTGTAGATGCACATCAAATGATTACATTCTGGGAGTTTATTTAAAAATCCATGAGATATTTTGCTCACAGACACAGACAAATACATCCACAACCGTTTGCCTTACAAAACTGATGTTAGTGTCAAAGTTGATTTAAAAAAAAAAAAGGGAATGAGACACTGAGATATTTTAGATCAGAGCTGTTGATTATGTTTTCTACACTTGGACCAGCTCTTCACTAATCCTCCCATTTAAGCCCACTTCAAAACATCCGGACTACCCCTTTACGATTATTTCTTCACTTTGCTACTTCTGGCTTTTAGACAGCTATTTAAGAGTTTGTTTTTAACTTTGACCCTAGCATTGCTATGTTTTAAATTTGTGTGCTGTTGCCTTATTCGCTATTATTAAGCCTTTTTTATTTTTTATATACTTGGATACGTTTTGCTTTTTACCCATTCATTTGCAACATTTAGCTTTTTAGCCTGTTGCCACATTTAGCTTTTAACAATTTTTTTTACTATTTATATAATTTAGTTTGTCTTTTGCTCCTTTTAACTCGTCTTTCACTACTTTATTCCTGGGTCCTTGGTAATGTAGCAAAATGCTAACAAATTTAGCTTTTAGCCAGTCTAGTGCCTTTTTTAGGCTTTTATCCTGTTGACACATTGAACTTGCCACTTTTTTTATCACTCTTTTTAGCTTATAGCTAGCCTTTTGCTACTTTTAGCTATTGTTTTGTTACTTTTGGCTTTTAGCTAATGTTTTGCTAATTTTAGCCTTTAGATGTTCTTTTTCTTTTAAATATGACAGCTTAGTTTCTGCTTCTGTAAATTTCAGCATTCTTCCACGTTCAGTTTCTCTAGTTTTCGTCTGTAAGTGATAAAACATGTCTTTTTTTCCATGTGCTCGTTTTTTCACATTCAGGCCAGCACAATGATGCTCGTATGAACCTGGCCATCGCCCTCTCTGCTGCTCGTTACGGAGCCGCCGTGGCCAACTATACCGAAGTGGTCCGGCTGTTAAAGACCAAAGATCAGCAGAGCGGCAAGGAGAAGGTGTGTGGAGCTCGCTGCAGGGACGTCATCACAGGTGAGGAGGAACTCAGCCCAAACATCAGTGTGTTTAAAACCATCATTTTTACACCAGTCATCTTCATGTTGACACATTCACTGAGGATCAGGGCTCCCAAAATTTTCCACACTTCCAGTTTGGACACATTTTACATAGTTGACTACAAATAATGACAAATATTTTTACAAAACTGCAGAAAAAAACAAAAGGAAATAAATAACATTTGCTGTGAAAATGAAGTAAACACTGAGGGCTGAATGACTGCTGAAGTTTGCTGAAGACATTAAAGGTGATAAAACAAGCTAAACTGAGGCTAAGAAAAAGCAAAAACACATGGTAAAAACTGAAATCAGCAGAACACTAGCTGTAAGCAATGCAGTCAAACAGTGGCCAAAATAATCAGACAACTACAAATAAAAGATTAAATAAAATTATTAAACCAGTGGCTGACCATAGCAGAAGCCGAAAGCTTAAATCAGCAAAATTAGTTGGAACATCATCAAAAATACAGCTAAAAATATCAGAATGAATGCAAAAGGTAAAATCAGCAAAACAATAGCTAAATTTAACAAGTTTACCTAAAAATAAAACCAAAAAGGAGCAGAATGGTAGCTAAAAGAGAGGCTTAAGTTAACAAAACAACTGAACTTAGCCAAGCGAACAGCATCAAAAGAGTTGCTAAAGTTAATAAAACATATGCTAATGAAAATGTTATAAAGCAATAGCTAGAATTAGCAAACACATCTAAAATACACCAATATTGTAGCTATAATAAGCAAAGCAGATGTTAAAGCAAAAATAAAAAACAAATATAGTATATTGAATTTGTTGCTGAGAGTGACTCATAATGCATACTGTGAATTGTGAATTTTACAAGATTTTAACATTTTTTACAAGGTTTGACCAAATGGCTCCAACTTTCTTTGGTCATTAGATGGATTTAGTGAAACATTCTGGCCTTTAATCTTGATGTTTTTTTCTCTTTTAGGGCAGGAGTTTGATGTGAAGGCCAAGTGTGTGATTAACGCCACAGGACCGTTCACAGACTCACTGAGGAAGATGGATGAGCAGAAAGTGGCAAATATCTGCCAGCCCAGCGCTGGAGTTCACATTGTCATCCCGGGTTACTACAGGTACCCAAACCCCACACAGGATCAGCTTTAAACCTGCTCCCACTGCTTCATTTGCATAACCTCATCCTGTGTATTCTCATCCTGCCGTGTGCGTATGAAGGCGGCTAAACTATTTTCTGACCTTCGCTTCCGCATGAGAACAATCTCCTGCGGTTAAGATACAGCGCAGCAGTAGAGTGCGTTTTTTTTTGTCAAAGTCGGAGGTTTTAAAGTTCAGCTCAGCTTATTGAGTGAAACCCGAGGGAGCGTGAGCCCTTTGAACAGAAATGCCAACCACCTAATTTTTTTCCTCCTCATTTTCTTTCCACATATCGTTTTTTTTCCCTCCTCTCCCCATCTTTTGTTTTTTTTATTTTTCCTCGACACTTCCTCTTAAATGCTGTAACCTGTCACGTTCAGTCCAGACAATATGGGCCTCCTTGATCCAGCCACGAGTGACGGTCGTGTCATCTTCTTCCTGCCCTGGGAGAACATGACCATCGCCGGGACCACAGACACCCCCACCAGTGTGACGGCACACCCTATCCCGGGGGAGGACGACATCAACTTCATCCTGACGGAGGTGCGCAACTATCTGAGCCCTGATGTGGAAGGTATGAACCCACTGCTGTAGTTGTATTATGAGCGTTTGTGTTTCTGCACGACTAATATCACTTTTAACCACAATTTAGATCCATGTTGTTTGTTGGAATTCTTTAAACTACAAAAGAAGAAGATAGATAGATAGATAGATAGATAGATAGATAGATAGATAGATAGATAGATAGATAGATAGATAGATAGATAGATACTGCAGCCTCACACAAATATTTTTATATAAACAATTACAAAAATAGACAATTCAAAAAATAAAAGTGTGGGCATTAAATAAATGAATTAAAATGGTTCAATGTAAATGTTTCAAATTAAAAAAAATATGTATAAAGTACAAATGAAAATATAGCCTTAAACTTTTGCAACCAGAAGCTGTTTTTCATATTAGTGACAATAACAGTAAGTTTTTTGANTAGATAGATAGATAGATAGATAGATAGATAGATAGATAGATAGATAGATAGATACTGCAGCCTTTTGGCAAAAACTGAGTTCTAAATGACTTTGCTGAAATTTGCTGAGGAAGCTAAAACTGAGTTGGAAGCTAAATGAGGGAAAAATCTAGCTAAAAGTCAAAAGGAGTAAAAAAGAAGGCTAGCCAAAAGCTACAAGTGGTATATGCTAATGGTATAAAGCTAAGTAAAAGTTAAAAATAGTAAAATGAGTGTAAAATGTTGCAAAACACCAACAATAAAACAAAATGCTAGCTATAAAAGCTAAATGCTAGTAGTAAAACACCAGCTTAATAATAAAATGTAACAATTTAGCTATAAGTAGCAAAAGGCTAGCTGAACTATCAGAAACATAACTGAAATTAGCATTAGCAGCATTGGCATTAACAATTGTAGAATTAGCTTTAACATTAGTAAAACGAGCAATAACAGTAAAAGTCTTAGCATTAGTATAATAGGCAGTCGTGGCATTAGCAGAATAAACAAACATCAACATTCCCACTATCAGTGTTTTTTGTAGAAATATGTGATTTAGATTTAAAAAAGGCTGACCTGTTTTTGTCCTTCTGTTTAAAATCTGTCTTTAGTTCGCAGAGGAGACGTCCTGGCAGCGTGGAGCGGCATTCGGCCCCTAGTGACCGACCCAAACTCCAAAGACACTCAGTCCATCTGCAGGAACCACGTGGTCAGCATGAGTGACAGTGGGCTGGTCACTATCGCAGGTCAGCTGCTTCTCCCACCTCTCTGACAGGAACGTGTCTCCTCTGTGGCTTTAACACTTGGCTCTGTGTGTGCAGGTGGGAAGTGGACCACCTACAGGTCGATGGCCGAGGAGACGCTGGACACGGCCGTCAAAGGTCTCGGCCTTACAGCTGAACCCTGCAGGACTGTGGGTCTGATGCTAGAGGGAGGGAAGGGCTGGACACCAACGCTCTACATCCGCCTGGTGCAGGACTACGGCCTGGAGAAGGAGGTCAGATGGAACTAGATACTTCCTGTGAAAATACAGCATGAACACTGAGCGCTGAATTAGTTTAAATAAACTACATTTGATCAGAGCAAAAGCTAAGTTTAGCCAAACAAAAACCAAATGTTAGAGCAATCAAAAAGCCAGATAAACACTAAAATTAACAAAACAGTAGCTAAAAGCTAAATCAGATAATCAAAAGCCAAATGCATAAACAGGATACCAGTAGCTCAGCTAAAACCAGCAAAACAAATCTTAAACCAAGAAACTGAAGCTAAATACAACAAAATAGCTGTAAAAGTTTGTTTTTCTTTAGTTTCTAAATGTCTAAAATTAACAAAACCAAAGCAAAACAGTACCTATAATTTTGATAACTTTAACTTCAGTTACTCTTCATTATTTTTGGCTTTTATCTATTTTGGTCATCTTTAGCTTTTTTTTAAATTTTCTATAATATTTTTCTGGTTTTTAGCATCTTAAAAATGGACTTCTGTAAAAGAGTAGCTAAAAGCAATAACTAGCTAAGCAGTGGCTAAAAGCAGAAACCCACAAACATTAGCTTAAAACAGAAAAAAGCAAAACTAGAGCTAAAATTAGCATGACCAAAAAGTCAAAAGAAGAGAAATAATAAACAGCTAAATTAGCAGAAAAGTAGCTCAAAGTTATAAGAACTATAGCTAAGTGCTAAAACCATCCAAACAGTAAATAAAACCTAAAAAGAAGCATTTGTCTTGTTTTTTGGTAGATTTGCATAGTTTTCAAAGCATTTCTGAAACAAAAAAAGTGTGAAATGTTTAAAAGTAACGCTAATTGGAAAAACTCCAGAGTCCTAAACAAGCTGAATGTTTGGATTAATGAATGATTAAAACAGCTGAAATAGTCTAAGAAATATAACGAAAAAATAATTTAAAAAGAATGAATGTTGAATTGCATCACAAAAATGACTCTTTAAGGTGTTGAACTCACTTGTCTCTTTCTGTCTTATGAAAGCAGTGATCCCAAAAGATGATCTTAATCTAAAACTTTTCTAACTTTCTGATTCATTCAGATTTAGATTTAGAATGAGCAAGAATGGGATTTTTGACAGAGATAAATGGCGTTAATGTTATATTTTAAAAATTCATTAGTAATAAGAGTGTTGGTTATATGTTACAACAGCCTGCCATAAGCATGGAGCTGACATTAAATCTGACATTCCTACGACAAAAGACAAGAGTCACGTTGAAACGCGGTGAGATCTGTTCAATTTATCAACGGTGTTTGGTTTGGATTCATTGACTGTCGTCAGCTCGGCGCAGCCTCCGATAATTAGCCTGCTGGTTTTCATTAAAAGCAGCAGAACATGGACAGCTCCTCTACAGTAAACTCGCTGCTCATTAGACACGGCGGCAGCAGCCCAGGGCTTCGGGAGAATATTCCTAAAAGGTCAGTGTTGATATTTGGACAGCATGTGGCCTTTCACACCATCGGCAAGCCAACCGTCTGAATAACAAACAGCCTCCTCTGCTCTGTGAACGGACGACGACACAGACAAAAAGACGCTCAAGTTTTTATTCAGGTACACAGAGGTGAAATGGGTCATCTGGAAATTAACCTTTCACCTTTTATATCTGAGTTTCATACCTAATTTCCCTCTGGGATCAATAAAGTATTTTTGAATTTGAATTGAATTGAATTGAAACTAAGATCATGTTCTAATTAGAAGGAACAGACCATTTAAATAAAGTTGTGCTCAATCTCATGCGATATCTCAATCAATCAGCCTCAGAATAGGGCTGGGCCATTTGGCAAAAAAAACGATCACGATTAATTTTTTCATGTCGTCTGATCACAATTAATATCACGATTTTTTTGTTAACTGTTAAAAAGTGACTAAGAAATTATTTAACAAATAAATATAGCTACAGGAATAAAAAAAATAATGGCTGTTATTTCACTTTTACTAATAACAAATTGCTGTGGTTCAGTAGAACATGAAATTATTTTTGCAAAGTATTTAAAAAGGTATTTACCAAGAAAAAAAAACATTTGTGTAAATCATAGAATCTGACATTAATAAAGTTATCATTTTGTAAATTTAAAGTTTTAGAAATGAATTTCACATTAAATATGTCATAAAGAAACGTAAACTTACAAACAGCAGCAATTTGTGCACACTTTAGTAAAGTAAGTAAAGTTTTATTTTTAAAGCGCGTTGCACAGAAATATATTCACAAGGTGCTGTACAATCATCAACAATGTAAAAATGGCAGAAAGATAAAATGAAACAGAATAAAACAATAAAACATAAACAGCATAATGAAACATCAAATCAAAAATAAATTCTAAAATTGTAACTCAGACACACGGTCGAGGCAGAGCATGACAAGAGATGAGTAAATAAAAGGTGGCGGGGTGAAATTTATGCTAAATATACAATAACACAAAAACACAGAGAGAAGGAGGGAGAGAAAATTATGCCGTATGTTCAATAACACAAACACATAGTTGGCGAGTAGTCACTGAATTCTGCCATTAATGGTGAATGGTTAGCTAAAAGCTTGAGTAAAAAATTGGGTTTTTAAAGGAGACAATGTTATCAAGGGAGCACAGATTAAAAGGGGGTACATTCCAGAGCCTGGGGGCCACAGAGGAGAAGGCACAGTCACCACGGGTCTTAAAGGGAGTCAGGGGAACCATAAGGAGATGTTGATCCTGTGAGCGGAGGTCTCGTCTGGGGTTTTAAGGGGAAATGAGACTTTTAATGTAGTTGGGTGCTTGGCCATGGAGAGCTCTGAAAGTGAGGACCAGGATTTTGAACACTTGCCAACTGAATAGGATCTAAGCTCATTATTTACTTTTGTTATGAAAGTAACCCCCCCCCCCCCCAATCAAAGAACAGACAACGCTGTTTCATTTTTTTCTGAAAGAATATCTGATTCTGCACACGACAACATGTTGCATAAACTCCCAGCTTCTGAGCGTTCAGGAGTTTGCAGCGTCTCTCAGCTGCTGTTTGTAATGAGACGCAGACAGGAAGTGGTCTTCACGTCGCGTCCAGCCCATCGTGTGCTGATAAATCTTACAGAAAAGTTCTTCTCCAGATAAATGAAGAATCACTGGGACATTGTTCTGTCCTAAACGTTACTCTAAGACCGCTTCATATTTTTGGAGGACACTTCTGTTATAGCGAGACGAGCATCACGGCTCACTTTTTCCCCCCTCCCTCTGTGTCAGGAGAGGAGCTCAGAACTCACCCTGCGTGCCTGTTAGCAGGTAATAACAGATACAGGAAGCGTCAGCGGCCAAAATACCTCAGAAACTTGTCTAAATAAGCGAACTCTGTGAGATTCAGCGTTTTATACTGGATTACTTTGGTTAATTCTGAGATTCTGTCTGCATTTCATTAGCAACTTATAAACAGAAGTGGAGCAGGAGGAGGTGGATTCTGATTGGCTGTGGTTGCGCACATTTCTGCCATGGTTGATTGAGGAAGAGGCTCACAGCTGATCACCGTGATCCACCTGAATTTTTTCGATCAATAATGGCGATCAACTAATCTCCCATCCCTTCCTCAGAATATGTTGAGGATGACTCTCAGTTACCACCACACATTGGCTGTGTCCAAAACGGCAGGCCCGGTCCTCCGAAGGCCGAATTCGTCAGCCGCATACGTCACAGCGCCGTGACGAAGGACGTCCAAAACCGAAGAGTCCTCCGATGCAACCGACAAATACGTCCTTCCTTTGGCCCGATTTGAAGGACTGGTCTGATGGATCCTTCCCGGCCCAGCATATCCCATAATGCATTGCGGCCCGATTGGAGATTTTTTTTAAGCTAGAAAAGGCGGACGAAGCGAGAGAAAAGAATACGTTTTAAATAAAAAATATGGCGATATAAAAATTAAATTTTTTAGCGGTTGTAATTCTGATACTTTTATCATTTGTATAAACGTGTTTTTAAATATTATTTTTGTCATAAAAAACGCGAAATAAGCATGCACCTAAAGCGGGTCAATTAGTTCTTCAAATGTTACCTTTAAGATAATTTTATTGTTTTGTGATATTAATAATGCTAATAAATTGATATTTTTCTAATTTTGATCTATTTTTGCTTCTGTTTAGCGTCGTCATGGTTGCTAGGTGACATGACGTACACCGGGGTGGAGGGGAGGCTAGACCGTCCAAATTCACAGACTCTTTTTTTCCGGTCTTCCCAGTCTACCAAGGACCCGACCCACCTCGACAGGGTAGTCTGGGTCCTCTGGAGGACCCGGCCTGTCGTTTTGGACACAGCCATTATCTCAATATCTATACATTTGACTAACTTGTAGCCATTCTTGTATTTGCTAAAATCACTTAGCTGCGACAGCCATCTTGAATCAGGTTGACTCCATTGGTTAATCAGTTGTAGATATTTGTGCAATAATTACTTTCTGTGGGTCACAAGATATTTTGCTAACAGACAAACACAGGCAAAGGCATTATTGTCCTTGTGTCTTCAGCAGCTGGCAACAACCAGGAATTGCAACTTTGGCTGTGGTTTAACCAGGTGTTTTATTGCAGGCGTGTAGACGTTCCTTATGTAATCCTGTTCAAATCATAATGTGTCCCTATTGCTCAGGTGGCCCAACATTTGGCCTCCACCTACGGAGGGAAGGCGTTTGACGTGGCCAAAATGGCTCAGGTGACAGGACAGAGGTGGCCGATCGTTGGGAAAAGGCTGGTGTCTGAGTTCCCGTATATCGAGGCTGAGGTGAAACCAGAACGCTGCTCATCAGGTAACAGTCGGGTTCTGTGCCTGAAGAGTCTCTGAAATGATGTCGGCTTCTTCCTCAGGTCCTCTACGCCATCAAAGAGTACGCCTGCACTGCCATAGACGTCATCGCTCGGCGAACACGCCTGGGCTTCCTGAACGTGCAGGCGGCAGACGAAGCGCTCCCACGCATCGTTCAGATCATGGGCAAGGAGCTTAACTGGAGTCAGGAGAAGAAGACGGTACGACTTTCTGTAACAAGCACTGGCTTTAATATAAAGAAAAAAACAGCTAAATTTAATGTGAAAAATTACATTTTGTGTGTATGCTGAGCGTTGAATATCTTAGCTGAAATTTGATCAAGAAGTCAAACCAAGAACAGAGGCTAAACTGATCAAAACTGAAGCTATAATGATCAGTGCACTAGCCCAGAGCAGTAGACTGAAGCTAAGTCAGCACAGCAGTATCTTGAAGCAGAACAGAAGGTAGCAGAGGAACTGTAGCTAAAACGAGGAGAGTAGAGGCTTACATGAACAGAAACACAGCTAAAATGAACATAAAACAGGCTAAACTTTATGGAATAAAAGCTAAAATGAGCAGAGCGCTAGCTAAAAACTGTGGAGAAGCAGATTGAAGCTAAACGCAGCGCAATCAGCTGTTAATTACAATCAAAAGTTAATCAGCTGTTGTTCAACATTCAATAATTAGTTGATGAGAGTTTTTTCCCTCTGGTTGAGATATTTTGCTTACACGCTCACAATTACATATCATTGTTTGTGCTACACTTTAGGACAACAGTCTGGTTTGTCTGATGTTTACAGTGAATATCAAACATCACAAGTTCTGATAAGATTAGATGCTTTGGAGTGAAACAGTTTGTCTTTTTACATATTCAGGACACACATTAGAATAACTGAATTCAAGCAGTGAAGTGAAAATTACTTCTAAGAAACTTTTTTAACGAAATAACAAATCCAGGAGGAACTGGAAGCAGCCAAGAAGTTTTTGTACCATGAGATGGGCTACAGGTCTCGGTCCGAGCAGCTCACAAAGACGTCTGAGATCAACCTGGACTACCAGGAAGTTGTCAGGTACTCATATGTTTTATTTTCTCTCTCAGCTGTGAAGCTCTGGTTTATATAAATACTGATCATTAGTAACATGTGCAACAGGTACAAGAAGCGCTTCCATAGGTTCGACAAAGAGACTAAAGGCTTCATCACCACGGTCGATGTCCAGAGAGTGCTAGAGGTGAGTTCCTCTCAGTCTTTGGTCTCCACACGTTGTTCCAGGTCACTGATTCTCTACTCATCTGTCTTGTCTGCAGAGTATCAACATCCACATTGATGAAAATGCTCTGCATGAAATCCTTAATGAGGTGGACCTGAACAAGAACGGACAAGTTGAAATCGACGAGTTCCTTCAGGTTTGTTACCAACATTCCAGCTGCTGTAAGAGTTCAGGATTTCTTTGGTCTTCAACTTCTTCTTACTTCAGTTTTACTCTTTGTTTCTGACTATAACAGAATATTACTTAATGCGTATTTGGTACTTACCAGGTACATCAGGGCTCTAGACTAACTTTTTGCACTGGTTGCATTAGTTGAATTTTATGTATCTCTCACTAAAAAACTAGGCTGTGTAGTCATAAAACCATTTTCAGAACCTGGAACGTAACTGTGGTGAAGCCAATTATATGTAACAGCGGCTTGCCATACAGGTGAGCTAAGTCATGCTGCTGGAATGATCTACTGCTGCGCTCCCAGAGCAGAGAGCCCGATGGACTTTACTACAGAGACTTAAGAGCAAGCAACCATCCACATTAGGGCTGCCACGATTAGTCGACGACTAATCGATTATTAAAATAATCGATGACTAATTTAATAATCGATTAATCGTTTTCTTTTTTAATTTTTTGTTCTTTACTTTGTTTTTCTCTCCAAACTGCTTTGACACCTTCCACTGCCACATCTGTCTTTCTGTCCTTGACACACATGCACAGTAGTGGTAACTGGGGTAGGCCGTGGACGTCACAAGACATTATACAGACAGGCTCTGGTATCATGGCTACCTGACAAC
>NW_013953977.1:10445-16701 GCF_001266775.1 Austrofundulus limnaeus | reverse complement strand
GTTGTCAGGTAGCCATGATACCAGAGCCTGTCTGTATAATGTCTTGTGACGTCCACGGCCTACCCCAGTTACCACTACTGTGCATGTGTGTCAAGGACAGAAAGACAGATGTGGCAGTGGAAGGTGTCAAAGCAGTTTGGAGAGAAAAACAAAGTAAAGAACAAAAACAAAAAAACAACTAATATTATTATATTAGTCACTATTAGTCATCGACTAATCGTGGCAGCCCTACCAAGACGTGACTTGTTACACTGTACTTACTGGGTACATACCCAGTACCTACAGAGTGTGTACATTACCTGGTACTTAACAGATATTTTACCTTGTGCATTCCCTGTAAGTTCCATGTAACTAATTGCTGCACAATTCAACCTAGTCCTGAATGTATCATGCACATATACACACTGTAAGTAGTACTACCCCAATTTCAATGTAGTTGGGATGTTGTGTAAAACGTAAATGAAAACAGAGATTAAATTGAATACACTACAAAGAGAAGATATGTTCAGATAAATGTTATTGGCTTTTTGCAAATTTTCACTCATTCTGAATTTGATGCCTGCAACATGTTACAAAAAAGCTGAGACGGGCAAATTTTTTGGAACGTGTTGCAGGCATCAAATTTGAAATGCATTTAATGTATTTATTTGCAAAAAAACAAAGTTTATGCATTTGAACATTGAGTATCTTGTCTTTGTAGTGTATTCACTTGAAAATAGGTTAAAGAATTTGCAAATCATCATATTCTATATTTATGTTTTACACAACGACCCAACTTCGTAGAAACTGGGCCTGTACCAGTTATATACTGTACCCTGTAAGTACAGTGTACATGTTGTGTCCTGTAAGTATTACAATAGGTGCACATCATACCCTGTAAGTACATGTCACACATTGTACCCTATAGGTACCAGGTTGTATTAGATTTTGCTACCAAACACATTAGATACAAGGACACAAAATGAGTGCAAAAGCAGCTTAATGTGATCGACACACAAGAGGCGATGTCGCTCCCTCTCCATTCATTTCCTGTGGAACTTGTGCATTGAGGCGACAATTGCTTGGCCTCCTCCAGCAAAGCAACCAGCAAAATTCATTCATGTGGAATTTAGAGTTCGTACTTGTAGACGTGCATTTACAGACTTTCAATGCAACACAAGAAAAATGTTGAGCTTTTGTTCCTGGTGCTACAATCAATGAGGCTTTCATTCACTGAGCAATGAGCAGAGAATATGTGCCATTCACTAATAAAATCTACAAGAAGAACCAATCAAATTTCTTGGATACAAACGACCCAAAAGCACGATTTGCAATGCTGCCGTTGCTTTCAGGTTTCACCCCAGCTGTGAAGACTTCCTCCTATCACTACTGTTTGTCGCTCCATGTCAGAGATGGGGACTCATGGCTTGGACTTGGACTTGAGTTGCACTTAAGGCCCTACTATTTGAGACTTAGACTTGACTTGGACCCTAAAGACCTGAGACCTGACTTGGACTTGTGGTTTGAGACTTGCGAACAATGCAAGTCTTTTCACTGCCCGGCTCACGATTCTCACTCCCTCAATACACATCCATGCTCCGCTCCTTTGAGAACAAATACTTAAAGTTTTAAGAGCAAAGAAATTTACACCTGCTCTCAAATTGGAAAATATACACTCTTGATTAAAGTCATAATTCTTCTAAACACCCCGCTCCCTCTCACCTGAGAATGGGAGGGGCCAGCGCTGTCCAATGTTAATGAGGCGTACCCTACATGACAAACAGAGCTTCAGCATGGCAGGTGTGTTGCAGTAGCTCTGCTGCCATTCATTATAAGCTTTGCTTACAGAGACTTTATTCAACGCCATGACAAGAGACTGGCAAAATTAAATGTGTGTGGAGTCTAAATCCAAAATTTGTTTTTGTGATGACTTGTGCAGCCGTTTTACTTTAAGGATTCTGGTCCATCATCTTCACTGACCTGCTTTTATCCATTTAAAAATATTTTTTCTTGTATTTTATTATAAAATCAGCAGCAGACTTGTTGGATTTGTTCTTTTACAATGGCAAGATATACAGTAATTACAGTAAGACTACAAGTGCAAAATACACATAACAATATTTTAAATGCTTGATTGTTATTTCAACCTTAACCTTATCTGTATTTTTAAAACAGTATTATTTTTTATCAGTATTATTGAAACTATGTTAAATAATATGTTTTAATATTTGATTAAAATATAGTATCATAGAATATAATCTAGTATAGTTAGAATATATTTGATCAATCTGCCAGTTAAGCGATACATGCAATGAGACTTGGACTTGAGGTCAAGAGACTTGAGACTTGACTTGGATTTTTGGTGAAAGATTTGGACTTGACTTGGACTTGCAAAAAAAGACTTGCGCACATCTCTGCTCCACGTGTGTCGATCCCTTAAGTCTAAAGGAAGAAAATGTAAAATGAGCAAAAACTATGACAACTATTGATCATGTTACATTTTACAGTAAAGTTATGAAACTTTGAAGGAAAGTCCAAAGAAATGAAGGATGGTTCAACACTTTTGCACAGAAACATAAAGTCTGTAATTTAACTGTGATTTTGAAATGTTTAAAAAGGAAACTGAGTTTGTGTTTAGTATTTATAGTCATAGAAACATGACTGTTTCATCTGATTACAAACTGAAAGTCTTCTTTCTAAATCTACATAAACATCTAATACATCTAAAAGGCTTGATTTGACCTGAAAACAACAATTTGAAACCTAAAAACTAGAGATCGATTCAGCAAAGCTCTGCAACCTCCTCCTTTCTGTCTCAACGTCTTCCTTCAGATAATTATTTCCACCTGAGGGAACAGCTCGTCTCAGTCTGACAGCTTAACCTTTCCGCTTGTCGTGCTCTCTCTGTACCGTGTTCTCTGCCGTTCCCTCTGCAGCTGATGAGCGCCGTGAAGAAGGGACAAGTGTCCGACAGCCGCCTGGCCATCCTCATGAAAACAGCCGAGGAGACTCTGGACATGAGAGGCCCGGTGACCGTGGACCGGAGCGGGGGCGGAGTCTAAGCCTGATGGAAACCCATCGGCAGTGTAAAAGGTGGTGACGATGACTGAATAGGTGAGACAAATGCAAATGGGACTATTTGAATGACAATAATGCAATCAGGGATGCAAGCAGGATGAATTCGGCCGAATCAAGCCGCACTCCTCCGTGTGTTTTGGGTGAAATCATATCTAATGACTGAAGTCGGAGAAAATGTTTGTCTGCCGTCGACGTCTCATGCCTCTGAAAACACTGAATGTTTTATATCATCCTTTAAATCATGACATTATCTTTAGAAACACTCCTTTGTGTGATCAACACTGATTGTTGTATCAACACAATCATTGAGCTTCATTTTATGCAACCAGTTCTCTAAATACCTGAATATTTCTACAAAAACAACATAATTCTTAGACGTTTCAGCTGTTTTTTTAACACATAAAATGAAAGGTTTAAAACTGCTACTTAAACATGACTTATATTTAGTTACATTTCAGATATCCCTTATAAAATATTAAAATATATGAAATAAAAGTGCCAATTCAGGAGATAAAAAAGATACATATATTTGAATAGGTTTGAAGTATATTTTCAGAACCTGTTTTTAATTTTGAGATTCAGTTAGAAAATGTGCATAACATATTGTTAAATGTTAACTCTTGCTCTTAAAGTAACTCCCTTAGTTTACTCTCTTATTGGCCGTGGCTGACAAACTGCAAACATCATCTGCAAAAGTGTTTTTTTTTTTTATGTTTCTGAATGTTCTTGGGCGTTCTTATTTTCATTGCTTTAGTGCCACAGGAATTTTGAACATTTTTAAAGAATTTTCTCTAAAAATAGCTGCAAAATTGACAGGTATGTCTCAAACTTGTCTAAACTCTTGTCTGTCTGCACTAAAACACAGTTCTCATTTCTAAAAATGTTCCCATAAACACGACTCCATCCATCTGAAAATAACCCAAACCTTTGTAGTAACTATGCCAGGCCAGTGTGTGGCACTGTAACGCTGCCACAAGAAAAACAGCAAAAACCAAAGGAGCAAAAAGCATACATGCTGGGTTGTAGGTTGGAGTAAAGCTGGGCCTAATGGCATCGTTTTCAAAACTTTGCATGTTATTTCACTCTTTTCAGAAATACCCTTTTAGGGCTCTTTTTGTGTAAAAACAGGACTGAAACGACATAAAATCTTTGCACATTTACAAAATACCATTTTTATATCGATGGCTCCTTATACCATTTTTCCATTGTCCAGATTCAATACGATCTCTGTGGTTTTTGTTAATCCCAAATGTTTCCCTGCAAAATAAATGCATGCAATTCATTCCTTAGACCTCCCTAAGACATAATATTTATGAATTTTTTCCATTTTATGTTGATTGTGTTTGTGAAAATGTAGGTTTTGTACTCAGCAACAATTGTTGCCGGTGGGAAACAGCGCAGTCTAAACCAGGGGTTCCCAAACTCTTCAGCCTTTGACCCTCAAAATACCAGCAGCAGAGACCTGAGCCCCCAACTGTTGTTGGATCATAAACATTGTTTTCATGTCATAAAAATAGGAGCATATTAACAATATTCATTGTTGTGGAAATATTCACTAAGGCAGAAACACGTGAATAAAGGAAGGTGCACTGCGTGGTTTGGTTCCATAACAGCTATTTTTGTCCATTTTAAGTACACTAACCTTAATCTTTTGTAAGAACAAAGGCAAAAAAATTGTTATTTTCTAACATAATTAATTCAGAAAACCTTTTCAGGACCCCACCTTGATGTTTTGGGACCCCATTGTGGGTCCCGACCCCAACTTTGGGAACCACTGGTCTAAACTGACACAAATCCTTCATTCTAACCTATTACATACATGAAAAATATAAATAACATTAACATGCGTAACATGTTACAACAAGGCATGGGTACAAGTTTAACAGTAGGAATGACTGTGATGTAGCACAGTGTTTCGCCACGGAGCATTATAGGGTCCTCAGAAAGCTGGAGGGGATGATAAGGGGAAAAAAGGCAAAAACCTAAGATTTAAATCTAATGAATATTTTAAAATATTATCATGAAATTGAATCAGTTTTTCAATAATTTTTTGAAAATATAATTTATAAAAATATATTGAAATGCTATTTAGAAGAGCAGTTTGATTACTTTTGTTCTGTTCTTATTGTCAACAGCTGGTTTGCATAGGGGGTCCCCAGCCAAACGCTTGTGCTGTTTGGGGGGGCTATAGCATGGAAAAGTTTGGGACCCCCTGATGTAACACACATCATTTTGGGGTTCTTTCAGTTCTAAAAGATCTGATGGTTTTAAGCTGAATGGTAAAAAACCCTATAAGATAAATAAACAGTCAAACCTTTGACAGCTAGCATAGCTCTGTCTGTGTGTTAAACTAGTGGCAACAATTGTTGCCATGCTTACATTCACTCTCCTTACGATCAAAAGATGCATGCAAGCATAAAATTCTCAATATATCTCAGTAGAAGACTCTTTAAAGAATATATGTACAAAATATTTAAATTCTTATGTGTTTATTAAGATATTTTATTCACTCCATTTTGTACCAATTTGAGGTACACTTTTCCCTCCGGCAGGGCAGGCAGGAAGTCAAGGGGTGTGGTCATGTGACCAGTCACACAACATGAAACTGATATGACTAAGAGTAGACAGCCTATTATACTGTTGTAAAACTTAAACTTAAATGCCCAAAGCCAAAATAACACTTTAGAGCTTCCAGAAGTAAAACAAAATGTCTGGCAACAATTGTTGCCGGTGGGATTAAACGGGTTTGCATCACCCTGATGTGTGTGGGATCATCAAAGCACGATCAAACTTCTGCAGTCTTGTTTTCTATCCAAGGTGAACCCAACACAGAAATGAGCAAACAAGTGAGATACAGTGACAAAACACTCATCATCATCATCTGAGATGTTTCCAAGATTTCTGTAGCCAAGTTGAGGTTACATCCTTCTACTAATTGGAGCTCCATAATTGTCCATTTGGTCTAGCTCCCTCTGAATTCTGTCATCAGCAAACAACCCTTCATAGTACAGCAGTGTTGGTTCAGGTGTTGCCATTTTAATGGACATATACATATATGCATACATACATACATACATATATATATACAGTGGTTTGCAAAAGTATTTATACCCCTTGAACTTTTCCATATTTTGTCACATTACAACCACAAACATAAATATATTTCACTGGAATTTAATGTGAAAGACCAACACAAAGT
>NW_013953977.1:4584-10435 GCF_001266775.1 Austrofundulus limnaeus | reverse complement strand
CCTAAATATTCTTCTATTGGTGAAACGTTTGTTTTTTGCTCTTAAATTCATGACATATGTATGTGTCTTAATATGTGTGTCTATATTCTACATGAACTAAGCACAAAAAGACATGAAATTAGTGTTTGGAAGATTATTTCTTTGTTGTAACAATGCTTCTTGTCTTATACCAGGCACCTGACTGGCAGCACTTGGGGGACCAGAAGCTCAAAACAACTGTCAATCAGTGTCGTTTTCATTAACGATGACGAAATATTTTTGTTGACGCCCCCTTTTTTCATGGCGATAACGAGACAGTAACAAAATAAACATAGCTCTTTGATGACTAAGACGTGACGAAAAGTGTGTTTTCGCAGACGAGACGAGATTGGATGAAAATGTTAGTCGGTGATCTGTCAATTATTTAGAATGCAGAGTGGAGGGAGGGACAGCAGCACTGTTACACACACACTCTCTCTCTCTCTCTTTTTCAGTAAAGAAGGAAGACAGCCTGTGCCGCTTTGCAAAAAAAAAACTGTCCTTCACCTGTACCTTAACCAGGGAGTAACGTCTCCACCATTAACCCATTTAATCCCAAAATTTTCCCTGCAAAACAACTGCATGCAATTCATTCCTTAGACCTCCCGAAGACATAATATTTATGTTTTTTTTTTCATTTTATGTTGATTGTGTTAGTGAAAATGCAGGTTTTGTACTTGGTAACAATTGTTGCCGGTGGGGAACAGCATAGTCTAAACTGATACAAATCCTTCATTCTAACCAATTACATACATGAGAAACATAAATAACCATCCGAGGTGATAACCATAACCTTCATAACCATCGGAGGTGAACTTGTGCCCTCAAAAATTGTGCAAGATAATGGGTCAGACTACAGTGTTGCTAGAGTGACTCTTGAAGAAAGCATCATGATACCAGCCACGTCAGAATGTGTTGTGTGGGGTGAAGTGGAGGACCCAAGGCCAGAGATTACAGCTGTACTAGAGCCTTTAAAACATCTCAAACAATGTTGCCTCTGGGAGTGTTGTCACTATGGAAAAAAAGTGCCAATTAAGGTGTGCAATTTCTCAAACAAGACAACATCCCTCCCAAAAGAAGTATGCCTTGGACTCCTCATTGAAGCTCACTCTGAACTCCTATGTGGACCAGAGCAAAATGCAGTGCCTAACTGTACAGGAAACAGTACACAATCACTGGTGGTGGGAAGAGTAATAAAGATCTCTGACATTCTTGAGCATCTCCAAGGCCTTGTTGCTACTATAAGTGAGGCTCTCAGTGAGGAACAACAACAGCAGTTCATTCAGCTACTATTGACATACCAATCCATCTTTGTTAAAAATGACTCTGACCTTGGTTACGTCTGCTGTCACACACAAGMTTGACACTGGGTTTGCTAGGCCTGTACGCCAGCCTGTGAGAAGAACTCCTCTTGGATTTCAAGGTGAAGAAGAAGCACATCCTAAAGCCATGCTGGAAGCTGGTGTAATCACCCCATAAGCATCCGAGTGGGCCTCTCCTGTGGTCTTAGTATGCAAAAAAGATGGAGGAGTAAGATGGTATGTAGACTACTGTAAATTGAACAGTTTGACTTTCAAAGATGCTTATCCACTACCTCAGATTGAAGAATGCCTTGATGTTGCTGGTGGAGCCACCATGTTTTCTACCCTTGACCTTCAGTCTGGTTACTGGCAGATTTMAGTGGATAACAAAGATCGGGGAAAAAACAGCATTTRTCACCAAATGCGGCCTTTATGAATACACCTGAATGCCATTTGGACTCTGTAACGTGCCAAGTACATTCCAAAGAGCTATGGAACTCGTACTCAGAGGCCTTCAGTGGGAAACCCTTCTCATCTACCTGGATGATGTCATCGTCATTGGAAATGGAGTGGACCAAAGCTTGGATCGGCTTGAGCAGGTTTTTCAGAGGTTCCAATGCTATGGACTAAAGCTAAAACCATCAAAATGTCACCTCCTTCAAGAAGAAGTTCTCTTCCTCGGGCACATTGTGAGTGGCGAAGGAGTCAGACCAAATCCAGATCTCGTCAAAGATGTACAGCAGTGGAATCCCCACAACAACATGAAAGAGCTGCAAGCATTTCTTGGGCTATGTAATTACTACTGCAAATTTGTCCCAAGTTTTGCAGAACTGGCAAGCCCCCTCCATAATCTTAAAAAGGGGACTGTGTTCCTGTGGASAGATGAGCACCAATCTGCTTTTACTAAGCTCAAAGAGAAACTGACCACTGTGCCTGTGTTGGGATATCCACGTGCTGAAGGCAGGTTCATTCTCGACACAGATGCCTCAAAACAGTGTTGGAGCTGTCCTGTCGCAAGTTCAGTGGGGAGAAGAACGAGTTTTAACCTATGCCAGCTGTCACCTTGGGCCAGCCCAAAAACGTATTGTGTCACCCGTYGTGAGCTACTTGCTGTCGTTCGTTTTACACGTYAGTTCCGCCACTACCTACTAGGCAGAAAGTTTCTACTTCGGACTGACCATGGTAGCCTTACCTGGCTTTTCCGGTTCAAATTCCCTGAAGGACAGCTAGCTCGCTGGCTTGAAGAGTTGAGCCAATATGACTTCCAGATAGCGCATCGAGCCGGTAAGTTGCACAGTAATGCAGATGCCATGTCAAGGCTGCCAGAAGAAAATGTAGACAAAGATGACTGTTACCAAGCAGGAATAAATTTGTCAGATCTGCCGTGCAAAGGATGCAACTATTGCCAGAGAATCCATGAGCAGTGGGACAAGTTTGAAGAGGATGTTGATGATGTGGTGCCTCTAGCAATACGGTGCATTGAGCCCCAAAGTGGCATGAATGGCAATAGCACTCAGTCAGTAGGTCAACCATCTGCAAACCTGCAAGAGAGCCCAGAAGTCAACTGGCTTGAGTCACTTAGTCCTGAGCAACTGGAAACACYCCAGAAAGCTGATCCTGCCCTTGYCACCCTTCACACATGGAAGGAAACAGGGACTCTTCCCACCAAAGATGAAGTAATGCTTGAAAGCCCTGCAGTGAGGAAATTCTGGCTCTGTTGGCCCCAGGTCACACTGAGACAAGGAGTATTCTATTACTCATGGGAGAGAATTGGAGACCAACAGCCAACATTGCTGTTATTGGTTCCAGCGAATGTGCAGAAAGAAGTCCTACAGTCATGCCATAACCCTCCGTACTCTGGTCATCTGGAAGAAGCCAAAACCCTGGAGCGTGTGTGCCAAAACTACTATTGGTATGGTATGGKGGGGAGATGTTCACCTGTTTGTTAAGAAGTGCCCACACTGCAGTGCATGCAAAACCAAAGGACCAACAATAAGAGCAAAACTGCAAAGTTACCAAGTCGGAGCACCCCTTGATCATTTGCACCTTGATATCCTGGGAGCATTCCCTGTGTCCAACTCTGGTAACAAGTACATTCTTGTTATTATTGATCGGTTCACAAGATGGGTTGAAGCCTTTCCCATCCCTGACCAAGGTGCTGAAACAACTGCAAGAAAGCTGGTCTACGACTTCATTGCCAAGTTTGGAGCCCCCCTCGAGCTACAAACTGATCAAGGCCGTAATTTCGAGAGTTCGCTATTTCAAAATGTGTACAAGCTCCTACAGATAACAAGACCAGGACTACACCCTACCACCCCTCCTCTAATGGGCAGGTAGAACGGTTCAATAGAACCTTGCTGCAGATGCTTCTATGTCACGTAAACCAGAACCAAAAGAACTAGGATGAGCAGCTGCCTCTGCTTACCGCAGCCTACCRTAGTTCAAGACATATGGTGACAGGGTTCACACCCAACAGACTCATGCTCGGAAGGGAAGTCCACCAGCCACAGGATATTCAGTATGGTACTGCAAAACTCAAAGCTGGTACACTAGACGTTGTGGATTTTCTCTACAATCTGGAAGAAGGCTTAAAGGAAGTACAAAACTTGGCACAAGAACATCTTCGCACTGCACAAGAACGACAGAAGAAAGTGCATGACCTCCTGGCAAAACAACACTCCTACAATATTGGCGACCTGGTGTTTGTCAAAGATGACACAAAAAAGAAAGGACTAAGCCCAAAGCTCCAAGCATTATGGAAAGGTCCCCTGATTGTTGCAGAACGCTGTGGTCCTGTGCTGTATGACATTCAAGGTGCCGAACGCAGAAAAATAATGCATCATGACAGACTCAAGACCTATGACAGTGAAGTGATACCAGTATGGGTTTCCCGCCAAAGAAGTAAAGTGCTGCAACAGTGCCAAGACCTAGACCTCTAATCAAATGAAGCGGACATTCCCCTAGTGCCAATGCTGCCACTACAGATGATTTGAGTGAGACTACCCAGTCACATGATACAAGCGAGCCATCCAAGTCTGAAGGTCCAGGCCGGGCAAGCCACTCCAGAAGTACAAAGTGCCAACTGGGAAGAAGACGAGGTGACATGGACTTCTCAGAAAAGACTGTTATAACATCCAGTGGTCACATAGTCAATAGACCAGAGAGATTCAGACATTAGTCAGGAGTTGCAGTGAGTTAAAGTTAAATGTTTACCCTTAAAAGTAATTTGAGGAATGTGATTTGTGTTTTATTGCCCTTATGGCATTAGCTTTTTCAGTCATTTGAGTTAATTTTACTGTCATGTAACTACATAATTCTAATCAGTTTTCTACATTACCTGTACTGAAGGGACTCTGTATTCCTAAAAGGGGGTGGGGGGGGGGTAGTGTAACACAGTTTAAGTTGTTTAAAAAGCCTATGAGCATGGTTTTGTATTTTGTTTAGATTTTCCTGAACTTAGTTTTGAGTCAGTGAATGCAACGCAGCATTTCGATAGCGTTATCGCGAGATTTGAGTTTAGTTAAATTTTTCTGCTGGTTGTAAGATACTCGTGGCTCACTGCATGGACACTGCTAAAACGCTGTCTGTGCCAGAGCTAGAGGCCAAATCAACACAGCATATTACTTTTGATTGTACACTAAACTGTTTCGGAGCAAGTAARGTTCATAAGAGGAAGATCCCTTGTCGTGTGCTTCATCACCAATGCACCCTCATCTCATCCGGAAGGTAAATCACGACAATACTTATAAAAAGTGATTTAAACAACATTTTAACATTTTACATATTTTGTAACATTATTTGTAGGTTTGCATAGGGGGTCCCCAGCCAAACGCTTATGCTGTTTGGGGGGCTATAGCATGGAAAAGTTTGGGAACCCTATTATTTGGGAAGCCTATTATACAGTTGTAAAACTTAAATTAGCTTCCCAAAGCCAAAATAACACTTTTAGAGCTTCCAGAAGTAAAACAAAATGTCTGGCAACAATTATTGTCGGTGGGATTAAACGGGTTAAAAGCTGTTGCAGGTCCGTTCTGAGCGCTCAGAAGCTGTTTGTTTATGTTCATGAGGAAAGTAAAACTCTTCTGTTTTTTTGGGGGGGAGGGGGGTTTGGCCGGGGGGAGTTAGCAACTGCGCATATCAGTGCTTCTGTTCTGAATAAAAGCCTGGTGCATGTAAACACTCGTTTGCACAAGTTTAATAGTCTACTAAGTTAAGCATCTTCATGGTCCTGGCTGACAAGTTTGAGTTGAACATGTGTGTTCCCCTTTATTGCTTATAATATTGGGCATGTGTAGTTTGTATGTTCACTGCACTTTAGGAAATTCTAAGAAATACAGCCACAAAGTGAGAATGTTTTTGTTTTGGGCATTTTAAGAGTAGCACAACACAAATTCACAAATGTTAACACAAATTACTCAAATTAATTTGTAAAGACTAATATGCTGTATTTTTTAAGACTAAAACTACACAACTTTTTAAGCTTTCGTCGACTAAAACCATTAAATATAGAAATGACTATAACTGACTAAAAC
>NW_013953977.1:2495-2934 GCF_001266775.1 Austrofundulus limnaeus | reverse complement strand
TCCTGTGTGGACTCTCATGTGTTTGTTTAAATTACTCTTCTGGTTAAATCTATGTCCACAGACCACACATACAAAGGGTTTCTGTCCTGTGTGGATTCTCAAGTGAGAGTTTAAATGAACCTTATGGCCAAATCTGTGTCCACAGTCCCCACATACAAATGGTTTCTCTCCTGTGTGGACTCTCATGTGTCTTTTTAAACTACTCTTAATGCTAAATCTGTGTCCACAGTCCTCACATACAAATTGTTTCTGTTCTGTGTGGATACTCATATGAGAGTTTAAACTAGCCTTACGACTAAATCCTTGTCCACAGTCCTTACACACAAACGGTTTCTCTCCTGTGTGGACTCTCATGTGTGAGTTTAAACTACTCTTAACGCTATATCTGTGTCCACAGTCCTTACACACAAATGGTTTCTCTCCTGTGTGGACTCTCATG
>NW_013953977.1:0-1078 GCF_001266775.1 Austrofundulus limnaeus | reverse complement strand
TCATCAAAAAACATCTCTCAACTCGCTCTGCCACTATGAATAAGTTTTCCTGTCCTTGTTTCCTCCTGCTTTGTGCTGCAGGTGTTGTCTGCCTGCAACCAGAAAGGCTACACTAGCTTTTTACAACTAGCTGTCATGTGTGGATTCTCATGTGAGAGTTTAAATGACCCTTCTGGCTAAATCTGTGTCCACAGTCTTCACATACAAAGGGTTTCTGTCCTGTGTGGACTCCCATGTGAGAGTTTAAGCTAGACTTACGGCTAAATCCTTGACCACAGTCCCCACATACAAATGGTTTCTGTCCTGTGTGGACTCTCATGTGAGAGTTTAAATTACCCTTCTGGTTAAATCTATGTCCACAGTCCTCACATACAAAGGGTTTCTGTCCTGTGTGGACTCCCATGTGAGAGTTTAAGCTAGACTTACAGCTAAATCCTTGACCACAGTCCCCACATACAAATGGTTTCTCTCCTGTGTGGACTCTCATGTGTCTTTTTAAACTACTCTTCACGCTAAATCTGTGTCCACAGTCCTCACATACAAATTGTTTCTGTTCTGTGTGGATACTCATATGAGAGCTTAAAGTAGCCTTACGACTGAATCCTTGTCCACAGTCCTCACACACAAACGGTTTCTCTCCTGTGTGGACTCTCATGTGTGAGTTTAAATTAACCTTATGGCTAAATCTGTGTCCACAGTCCTCACACACAAATGGTTTCTCTCCTGTGTGGACTCTCATGTGTCTGTTTAAACTACTCTTAACGCTAAATCTGTGTCCACAGTCCTCACATACAAATTGTTTCTGTTCTGTGTGGATACTCATATGAGAGTTTAAAGTAGCCTTACGACTGAATCCTTGTCCACAGTCCTCACACACAAACGGTTTCTCTCCTGTGTGGACTCTCATGTGTGAGTTTAAATTAACCTTATGGCTAAATCTGTGTCCACAGTCCTCACATACAAATGGTTTCTGTCCTGTGTGGACTCTCATGTGTCTGTTTAAATTGGTCTTCTTGCTAAATCTGTGTCCACAGTCCTCACATACAAATTGTTTCTGTTCTGTGTGGATACTCATATG
>NW_013953976.1:35091-45614 GCF_001266775.1 Austrofundulus limnaeus | reverse complement strand
GATTCGATGTGCAAAATGTAGCATCCATGCTAGCTCTGTAAACAAACAAGCTGGCTGATGAGACGTCACATCTTTTACTGCGCATGCGTGTTACATCAGTGCTGTGGAGTGTTCACACAGGAGTCTGATGCAGGTCACATTTAAAATGTAATGTGAACGTTCACACAAAAAGATCGGATTTTTTCAAAAAATCGGAACTGAGCATTAAGACCTGCAGTYTGAACGTAGCCAAAGAGTTACAAGACACTTTTTCTCTGGATATTTCTACAAACTTCAATATTTTACTTCTAATGCAAATCATTGTTTTGACCAAAGTGAATAGTTGTCATATTTACAGGTTTTCATATAGTTGGACGTATGTTTGAATATTTAGTGGTTATTATTGGTAAACTTTTTGCGTCTTGTATGCTCAGAGTGGTGGCAGTCTGTTGAGACAAATACTAAAGGATCAGCAGCATTTTCCCGCCGTTTTGAGTCTTTAGCAACCATTGAGAGCCTTTGTCCTGCTGATTTTCAGCCACACACCTCAGGTAAAATGAGACAAATGCCTACATGTTGTTGACACCCTATAAATATTGATCACATAACCATATAATATGGCTTATGAGTAATTTATAAAGCCAAATTTAGGTTTTTACACTATGCACCCACACGTATTTGATAGAAATTCTGTCATCGACTTGTTTGATTTTTATCAGACTCCACCTAAAGATATTTTATTAAATGCCAATTTGTGTAGGTGTGACTGGTAGGGGAACATCTCCGCCTACTACGACCTCTGCTGTGAACACCAGTTCATTAACAGCTAAAGAAAAGGCAAAAAAAACTAAGACTGCCTCAACTCAGAATCAAAAGACCACCCAAGAGTTCGTGCAGTCACTTCATAAGACTATTCCAAAACCAAAGAAAAGTTTCGAGGTCAGTATTTGATCAAGCTTATTGCGTTTGTTTCAGTTGAAAATTTGCTACACCTAATTTATTTACCACTCGTGTCATTCAAGCCCATGAAAAGTTCATCAGAGATTTCCAGCACAAGTGGCTGTTTGTCAGCATCCTGGTCAGAAAGCACCAACGATGTGGAGGAAACCAGCAGAGATCCTGATGATAGTTGGGACGATGACAACGATCCGAACAGTGACGACTCTGATCCTGAAAAACAGAGTCCACAAAGAAAAACCAGGGTAAGCATGAGTGATTTTAGAGCATTTGTTAAAAAGATCTGCAGAAGGCTGCCAGTTTCAAATAATATGGTTGTTTCTTGTAAAATAATCCAGAGAGGAATAGTGTTGGGGATAAAAAGTGCAACTTCTGTTGAAATGAGTTATTTTGTGTGTAATGATTTAGTGAAAAGGGTAAAAGTGCTCCGGGTTTATTAAAGTCAATTGGTGGGAGGAAAGCTCAGTGAGTGTGTTAAGTGACAGAGCTGCCGGTGTGATGCTCTCACAGCAGACGCTAACTTGACTTTCTGTCTTCTCCTTGTTTTCCTTCATCCTCCTACTCAGCGGCTGACACACACTTCTGAGCGTAAAAAGAAGAGATCTGCTGATGGAAATACTACTCAAGAGAGCCTTTGCTACAGTGTTCCTGTGATTTCCTCCTTTCAGCCCCAGCCTTTGCCCCATCAACCCACAGCACTGTGGTTCCAGAGAGCCATGGCTGCACAGAAGGAAGGCCAGCAGCATGTTAGCGTCATACAGCCCACAGGACTGGTAACCAGCAGCATTCCTTTAACGCAGTCCCATGGGCAAGCTTGTACTTCACCCAACTCCTCAAAAAACATGCCCACTTTAACTTCACAAAAACCTCTGACTTGTATGTCCCTGCCAAACCAAAGTTCTTTCTATTTGCAACCTGTAGCTTTCTGTTCCTTTAAGAACCCCTCCTCTCTGTGTTCACAAGTTAAACAACCACCTCATGGCTCATGCACACCTTTCTCCTGCTCCTCAACCTCTCATGTGCAGTCACCCTCAATAGAATCCTCACATGAACTCAAATTTCCGATGACCCCAAAAAGGCACACGCACCTTGTGAAGAACATGGAGAGTTGTAGAAGCCTTCCACATGACCACGTTTTACAGCCGAACAACTTTGTACTAAAGAGGGTGAGCTCTGTTTTATTCACATTGTTGCATTTTCATAATCCTTCATTTTACGTTTTGAGTAAAATATATTTTAATTTACTTACAGGTAATCTTTGTTTCCATTTAAAAAAAAATCACTTTGGAACTGAAAGCGGATGCTAATACTATTATTGTGGTTCTTATTATTCTACACGAGCATTTGGCCCCTACATGGCTGGAAGTGACAGTGTGTCTAGTTTCCAAAGAATAGGCTTCACAAAACTGACAGGCAATTAGATTTGTTATGCTTTGGGATGTTTGTTATCAAGAGAGAGAGAAATTTCTCAGCCCAGGCCTATGTTATTGTCACCATTCTCAGAAAGAGGGATAATGGAGCAATCTGCAGCGAGAGGGTTTTAATTCATGTGATGGTTGTTGAGCAAATGCAGGCTTTTGTTTGCTGGAGTTTGACTGGTGTGACAAAAACAAGATGACAGCTCATGTCTTATGGTGGCAATAAGGCAAAATGTTTCTATAGCAGCTTTTTTTCTTATTGCTGCTCTTCATTGTCTCTTTTCACTGATTACACTTTAAATGTCTTCAATCACCACCCACAGTAATGTAATGTGAGTGACAGTTTTTGTAATTATTTTTACTTTTTTTTCATTTATAAACCAGGATTCTGTGAAACCGCCTTCTCCTGTTCGACTAAAGAASCAAAGGTGATTAAAAAGTCACAATCCATCTTTCTTATCATTGTTCCACACCTCCTAATTATTTTTATACACAATAACCAGTTCTTGTTTTTTTTCTCCCCTTCCAATTGACAGTGACACAGACCTGCTCCTGAAGTTCCGCCTGAACGAAGCGACCCACAGTGCAGTTCAAGATGCACCGTTGGCTCTCGTCACTAAACGCCGCAGCCAGAGCTGCTTGCCAAACAGCAGGTCGCACTTTGCATCTTCCAGAGCCTCGAGCCTCATGCCCGTCAACTTGAGCACTGGGACCAAGAAGATGTCAAACAGCTCCGCTTCATCAGGACTCGCTCCTGGATCAGGGAAGACCACCATGGTTCTGCACAAACTGACCAGAAACAACGAGTCTGAGTGCTCCAGCAGCAAAGGCTCAGACGAGTCTTTTGAGGATGATGAAGATGAAAGTGAAGATGACGATTCTGGCAGTAGCCTTTCAGGTTTATATTTTTTTCCTGACTTTTTTTTATACTTAACACATTATTACTGATAACAGCTGTGATAAATGAGTTTTCTTGTGAAAAGTGAGTAGTATCAGTAAGAAGACACCTGAGCTGCCTGCCTCTCTAATCCCCTGCAGACTCACAGAGCAGCCTTCAGAGTGACGACTCTGAGGAGCGCGTTGAGACAGAAGCAGCTTGTGGTGCAGAGAGGACTCTTCTGGAATCACCTGAAGCGTCAGCGTCTACTTTCAAGGCTTGTCCCTGTTCTTCCAACTGTTCTCTTCTTAACCAGAAGATTACTGAGCCTCTAGTTTTGTCTTGTGAATGTTTATTCAACCCAATCATCGACTCAGAGCCCCAGAACAAACCCGACACCCCGTCCTCATCTGTCACGTTTAAAACACCAGGTAACATGTCTCGTTACTGAAAGACAATATTAAATCATAAACTCAAATGCAATAATATTTCAGTATGAGATTTTCATCTTGGATCCAGGAATCAGGAAGGTGTTGTTATTCATTCACACTGTTAAACAGAATGTTTTTTCCCCACAATCTTATCGGTGAATATGGATGCTTGTTTTACCTAAACTGAATCAGGGATGCAGTTGCTGCACATTTCTATGAACTAAAATGTGCGCTCTGCAGAAAACTATTCTCTGCATGGAGCCCAGCGAGTTTCTCCTCTTTAGACCAGATTATTTATTTATTTAATGCTGGAAATTGTCCTGTTTATGTATCTACAGTGGGTAAAATAAGTATTGAACACGTCACCATTTTTCTCAGTTAATATATTACTAGAGGTGCTAATGACGTGAAATTTTCACCAGATGTCGGTAACAACCACGTGATCCATACATACAAAGAAATCAAACCATAAATGTCCAGAAATGAAGTTATTTGTAATAATGTGGAATGGCACAGGGAAAAAGTATTGAACACATGAAGAAAGGGAGGTGTAAAAAGGGATGGAAAGCCAAGACACCAGCTGAACTCTCTCAGTAATTAGAAAGCAAGCCTGCCCCTTGTCAGTGCAAGTTAATATCAGCTGGTTCAGTCCCAAATGATGGCCAGGTATCACACAAGAACCATCTGATGATGGGTAAAAGTAAAGAGCTCTCTCAAGACCTTCACAACCTTATTGTTGCAAAGCATAATGATGGCATCGSTTACAGAAGAATGTCTAAACTTCTGAAGGTTCCACTGAGCACTGTTGGGGCCATAATTCAGAAGTGGAAAGAACATTATTTCACCATAAACCGACCACGACCAGGTGCTCCTCACAAGATTTCTGACAGAGGAGTGAAAAGAATTATCAGAAGAGTTGTCCAAGAGCCAAGGACCACTTGTGGAGAGCTTCAGAAAGACCTGGAATTAGCAGGTACGATTGTTTCAAAGAAAACAATAAGTAATGCACTGAACCACCATGGCCTGTATGCACGCTCACCACGCAAGACTCCACTGCTGAAGAAACAGCATGTTGAAGCTCCTTTAAAGTTTGCTGCACAACATTTAGACAAGCCTGTGTAATACTGGGAGAATATAGTCTGGTCAGATGAGACCAACATTGAACTGTTTGGATGCCAGAATACACATCCTGTTTGGAGGTCAAATGGCACTGCACATCAGCCCAAAAACACCATACCAACAGTGAAGTTTGGAGGTGGGAACATCATGGTGTGGGGCTGTTTTTCAGCATATGGTACTAGCAAACTTCAAATAATTGAAGGAAGGATGAGTGGAAAAATGTACAGAGACATTCTTGATAAAAATCTGCTTCCATCTACCAGGATGATGAAGATGAAACGTGGCTGGACATTTCAGCAAGACAATGAGCCCAAACACAAAGTCAAGGAAACTCTCAGTTGGTTTCAGAGAAAGAAACTAAAGCTGCTGGAATGGCCCAGCCAATCACCTGACCTGAATCCAACAGAAAATCTATGGAAAGAACTAAAGATCAGAGTTCATAGAAGAGGTCCACGAAACCTTCAAGATTTGAAGACTGTTTGTGTGGAAGAATGGGCCAAAATCACACCTGAGCAATGCATGCCACTAGTTTCTCCATACAGGAGGCGTCTTGAAGCTGTCATTGACAACAAAGGCTTTTGTACAAAGTATTAGATAAATTTCAGTAAGTGTGTTCAATACTTTTTCCCTGTGCCATTCCACATTATTACAAATAACTTCATTTCTGGACATTTATGGTTTGATTTCTTTGTATGTATGGATCACTTGGGTTGTTACCGACATCGATTGAAAATTTCGTGTCATTAGCACCTCTAGTAATATATTTACTGAGAAAAATGTTTACGTGTTCAATACTTATTTTACCCGCTGTAAATGAGATAGCTATTCATACCTTTTTAATTAATTGATTGTCAAATCAAGTCTTAGTGTTGATGTAAATATGTATTTAACACTGTTTTCACTTTTGAAGTAAGAATTCTTTGCATTTAAACAGAACATGGTTCATTTAAAATATTTTTTTTTTCTCATCAGTTGGAAAACAGGATTCAACAGTAAAAGCCTAAAAATAAATGCATGCTTTTCACCTGATAAATATTGATTCAATTCTTCATTATCTACTTAAAATTATTTTTTATGTTTCATTGTGGAGAAATGTGTTTTTTATATTATTGAAAATAAAACCACCGATTGTTCAGCTCCTTTGAGAGAGAAAAGAAGTATGAAATAAACATTCATGTTTTTTCTTTTCTTTTTTCTTTTTTTCCTCAGGGAAAAGGACGTACGTCACTAATGAGAAAGCTCTGCAGCTTCCTCTTACATTTGGGTGAGCTACAGTTAATATAAAATTAGAGCTTACTGGGTGAAGTGGCAATGCCTTGCCTCAATATAGCTTCCAAATATTTTTTTTACAACTGCTGTTTTTACAAGAAATAAAAATCGATATTTGAAACCAAAGTTTTACTACTGCCGGCAGTTCATATGTTGATTATAAATGAAGACAAAACAGAGGTGTAGTAGACCACAAAACTTAAACTAGAAATTTAAAATAAAGCCCTTCAAACAAAGAATCATTCATTTAAAAACAAACAAACCTTTATGTCAATTTCTTGTCTACAAATTCCGCTGTCATGAATGTGTTTTTTACTGAATTTGTTTAGGTGGCAGAGAGAGACCTGGATCATGACTGTTGCAGGTCGACCCCAAGCTCAGGTGACTTACTTTGCGCCGTGTGGAAGGAAGTTTCGTCAGTTTCCTGATATAATAAAGGTGCGTCAGCTATTTGTGCAATAGCTTAAGCTCAGAGTAAAAAAAAATCTTAAATCATAGGTCTTCAACTCTGTTCCTCGTGACCCACTGTCCTGCATGGTTTAGATGTTTCCCTGCTTCAACACACCTGACTGAAATGAATGAGTGACTGAAAGGCTTCTGCTAAACTTGATGGCATTCTGATTATGTAATTTAATTGTTTGAATCAGGTATTCTGAAACAGTGAAACAGCTAAAACATGCAGGACAGTGGGTCACAAGGAACAGAGCTGTGAAGACCTGCTTTAAATGATTACTTGACTAATCAAACAAGCAAATTGTTTATATTAAATGCACTTTGGTGATTATTTCCTATCATTTCTTTTTCTTCACAGTACATAGACAGAAATGGAATAACTGAAATTTCACGGGAAAATTTCAGCTTTAGCTCAAAAATTAAAGTTGGTAACTTCTATGAAGCCCGAGAAGGACCAGAGGTAAATGTTGGCTTTGTTGCTTCACCTCCCAATAAGATGTTGTAAAGTTCATTTTAAATTTTCTGCACTGAATATTGACACCTGTGTTGTGCAACTGTACATTTCTTGATGTTGAAAGTGAAATCCCAATATTGAAATTACAAGGCCTCTGTTTGTGTCTTTAATAAAGGCCAAACTTAGACGGTCTATTCACCCTTCTTTCTGACTGAATCCCTCCATTGTCTTCATGTTTCTCAGGGTTTACAGTGGGCCTTGCTGACCGAGGATGAGATTGCTTCAAGGATCATAACCACGGATGGGAGACGAAGTCAAAGCAAACGGTCTGAGCACCAGTCAACTCCTAAAGGTCCTGCAGTCAGTTACCCTCATCCCGTCGTGAAAGATAACCTCCAAGGTGTTACCGATGCAAAGTTGATGCGTAAGCTGAAAGCTCAAGGTCAGTTTGTGTCCTAGAAATGCTCAGCATGCAACATGAGCTGCCTTCCATTTGCACATTTGTTTCTTGTTAATTTTTTCATAGATCAAGGTAGTTTGCTACACACATACAGTAATATCATGCTCAGTTAGCCAAAAATAATAAACTTGTTTTGTTTTACTAGAAAACATGTTTTATATGATCATAATTCTTGATATTCACCTGCTTGTTTGCAGTATTGTTTTGGTTTGCTGTACTGTTCCTGTTGTCAGTGCAAATAAAATGTTCATGCCTCAATTAATGAAACCCTATAAATAGGTTGCAGTACCTACATTCTACATTTTTAAAGAACAATACATTAGTACTATTATTATTTTCAAAGGAGCTTAACCAATGAAGCAAAAACTCTGGAACTGTTGCAGTATAAATAAGTTTAACCAATCTAAAARACTGCATTAGTGATGACAGCACTCCAAAGCTAAAAATATCTTCCTTTAAAAACTGCCAATGTCAGTTTATTTATACAGCACATAAAAACAACAGAAGTMGACCAAAGTGCTTCACAATTAAGCCAAACAAACAAATGAAACATACAGTATATTATAATAGCTTAGCTCTAAGAAAATCTAAGAGAAACTGATTGGAAGAAGAAAACACTATTTATAAAAGTACAAATGTTGATTTATTTGTATAAAGTAATAATTTAACACATGCAACTTGCTCATACACTTGCAATCAGCACTAGAAATTTACACTATTTTAAATTGAAGTAAAGTCAATGCTGGTAAATTCTCTGTCATAAAGTCATTTTTTTTAGGTGTCTAACTTTGGAGTCGGATCATTCATGTTTTGCACCTTTTATACATCAATATTTTGCAGAAATAGCTCYACAGGCGGCTCAGATAAAGCTGACGAGAAAACAAGAAAAACAGGCCATAGCGCAGGCAGCCAAAGAGGCGAAGAGGCAACAAGGCAAGCATCTGTTGTCTGATCAAATTCTTCTCTGAACCAGAAAAWGTTCTGTGTTCAGACCTCATTTGTTTGTGTTTTCAGCTATACTGGCGGCAGAGGAGAGGCGGGAAAAAAGGGAGGAGATAAAGATTTTTAAACAACAAGTAAGTTTATTTTTTAACATCGTCTTATAACCACGTGCAGCCACTCTGATGAGATGAGAAAAAAACCTTTCTGCTCTAAAGTTGCTGTACTTCTGCAAAGACCTGCTCCATCTCACATTCTGCTCTCCTTCACCACTTCATAACACGCATGGCTTAACAGTTAATTCATTTGATCTCACCCTCATCCTTTTACCAGGAGAAGATCAAGRGCATTCAGCACGTTCGTACAGAGAAAGAACTCCGTGCACAGCAAGTTCTGGAGGTTCATCCTGAAAGTTATTGCAGAAACATTTTAAAACACTTCCACTCTGGTGTTGATGGAGTTTGAAAGAAAAAAAAAAGCATGCTTAATTGGTTTCTTGCAGAAGTACTATTGAATATGAAAATCTCCTCATATCGTGCTGGAGCTTAATACAAAATACAGTATTTCATTAAATAAGACGAGGGGCAGAATTTACCACGGCTAGGTGAAAGCACCTATTTTGCATTCTCTGCCTAATACAAGCTGTTGGGTCAGGTTTTATAAATCAAATTTCAGCTGACACGCATGGCAAGTGGCTCTTAACAGGATTTCATTGGGGATATAATTACTGTTAGAAGTTTTTCTTAATTTATACTCTCTGCCTGCTGTTCTTTCATCAAAGCTACAACCATTTTGTCTCAGTGGTAATGACAGGAAATGAGAATTTAATTCCCCAACATTTCAGTATGTTTGACACAATCCTCACGTCACTGTTTATAATCAGCATTATATATATTTCTGACAGCATCTTCCTTTTTTATATTTTTTAATGAGGCCGTTAGTATCTCAGTGTGGGAAATACTGGTTTGTCTATGTTTTTGTGCACACAGGAAAGAATAAAGAAAAAAGAAGCTGCTGCCAAAGCAAAATTACTAGAAYCTGAGAAAAGAAACAAGGTGAGATTACATTTATGAGCATTGTTTGGTTGTTTTATCAATAAAAGTCAGTCAGTCTTTTTCTCAGCATTCCAACAACCTGGACCTCTGACATGCAGTTTCTGTAATAATGCAATTTTCTGGCTCTTTGTACTGCTTGTTGGTGCAAAAAAGAGATGCTGATTGCCTTGGTTTATCACTGTAATTAGAAAGGGGTTGGATCCCCTCATTTCATTCTACATGCATTTATTACTGATAATGTTTCCATTTGCACATTCCATTAAGCAGTGATGCTTTGAGGGCTGGAAGTTTGCCTCTAATGTTGTTCAGTAAGACGAGAGAGCTTTTCATTTCTGTGCTTTTAAATGATGTTCATTTGTGTGTTCGTGTTTTGGGTTTTCTAATTGAATTATTCCTGTTTACAGGAGAAGGAAGTTCGTCGACTTCAAGCTGCCATGCTGAAACAGGTACAACTTTATTTTTAGCAACGCTACAATGAAACTACTTTGCCTCTATATTTAATTTAAAAACACTTAAATATGGTTTAACTTATCATCATTTGCACAATTTATCTTGTTTTAAAGAGTGATTTTTTTTTCTGTTGATTTACCAACTCTTTCTACCAGGAGTTGGAGAGACAGAGGCTAGAGATGGTATGAGCGTGTTTGTTTTCTCAGCTCACAACAAATCATATGCATGTTTTGGAATGAGAACTTAGAATCAATATTCCTCACTGCATGTAGCATTCGCTGCTGACATTTAACATCCTTCTGTGTGGCCAGAACAGTGCACTGTGCTGTGGGTCTCTTACAAATGCATCCATTATATGTTGAATCAGACTGGGTGGCGTTTTAATAAACTGAGAAAACTCACACAGCACAGTATCTGTTTTGGAATTTACTCATTTGTTAGTTCAGAATAATTTTGTGTGTATTTGTGTGTATGTTTACCATGACAAACTCCAGAAGATGCTGATTGTTGTGTGAGGTGCTGACATGTTCGATCTGATGCTGCGGTATTGATGTAACATCTACATCTAACACCACACACACACACACACACACACACACACACACACACACACACATTTGTGTTTTGTATTTCTTTGGGTGTTTTTTGTTCAACTATTACAC
>NW_013953976.1:29629-34091 GCF_001266775.1 Austrofundulus limnaeus | reverse complement strand
ACACACACACACACACACACACACACACACACACACACACACACACACACATTTGTGTTTTGTATTTCTTTGGGTGTTTTTTGTTCAACTATTACACGTGTAATCATCACAGTGTGCAAAATGTGATCTAATTTGCATGATTTAAAGATTAAACGTGGATTGCTAAAACCCATTTTATCTTCCACAACAAAGGCACATTTGTAAATTCAGATAAAAACATGATTTTTTTTRGCCCCTCTGGTAGGAGAAGGAGCGGCGCAGACAGCACATGTTGCTCATGAAAGCTGTGCAGGCCCAGAAAAAGGCAGAGGTGAATAAATTACTATTTGTACATTTTATCTCTTACTTACAGAATAGCAAATCATTTTGTGACCTAAACAAAACCATTATTTGAACACCTTTCAGCTGTGCCTGATTTACATTTATTGAAAAATTATACAGTAAATAAAAATGTCCAGTTATTATGAACTATATGAGGAAAAAAAAGAAATATAAGAAACCAGGAAAGTGAAAAAAATATCCCGATGGTAAAACAGCTTCTCTGCAGACATGTCAGGTGGTTCTGCTGTTTTTGCTCAGATGTACATGTCAACCCCTTCCAACTTTTACCTGTATATTAACCCTCAAAAATTCTTAATTTTCATTAAAAAAAAATCCGTYTCAGGCACATGCAATACAACGAGGTGGGAGTGGGGGTGGTTGTGGGTGAGACAAGCAGACTGTAAGCTTTGGAGTAAGTCAGAACGTGGGGTGGAGGTAGCAGCGTCTGCAGCGCCGAGGAGCAGAGAAGGGTGGACGGGGAGAGGTGGTGTACTAATGTCTAGCTGCAGAGTGGATTAAGAGTTGGGTATGCCATTTTATTTTATTTTATTTTTGTTGTTGTTGTTCATACAGGCGCTGATCTGTAAAATAAATTTGAAGCCAAGTTTTGGAACAAATCTGTGAGATTTTTAAAAAATGAAAGTTTATTCATCCAAAATGTGGGGAAATCTGTGTATTTTACAGACAATCTTTACAAGTTCACATGCATGCTCAGAACAAATTTACATCTTTGAAACACTTTTCCATTATTGGGTCCAAGCTCATCCAAGATTGTGTCTAAGTGATCTGGATTTGTTCTCCATCTGTCCCAGATGATTTCAAACCTGTATTTTATGCTGTTCTTTTGTGATTGCTTACAAAATGTTGATGTGTTTAGGATGTATGTAACTAAATGTTACCCGCCATGAAAGGTGATAATATAGTTGCCTTTATAGTTGGGTCTGTTGGCAAAATATTACAAGAACTAGTGGATTAATTTTGATGAAACTCTCAGAAAGTAATCACTGGTTGTACATCAACAACTGATTAACAACATCCAGTTCTGTATGGCACAGCTAATCAACTTTACCCAACACAAAAATAGCTTTTAATCAATCAGTTGTACAGATATTGAGCTAAAACCTGGCGTGGTAGCAGCCAAGAGTCACAATTCTTTTTTTTCTCTGTGAAAAAGAAAAAAAATTGTATAGGTCTTCTGGACGGGTTCTTCTCTAATGAAACGTTTRGTCTCTCCTCCAAGAGACTTCTTCAGTCTGAGAGTTTCAGGCAAAATTCAGGCTTTTAAGCCCTGCCTCCATGTGACTGATACTCACATCACATGGCTATCGTTGACACCTAATTAACACTTATTGTTAACAGGGGGTGGAGTGATACTGGCAATAGCCGTGCTGTAGGAGGGGGACAACTGAAAACGGAGGCCTCCACCTCTGTTTCTGTTTTCTCTGTGAAAAGGTGATTTTGTGGTTGTTGTAAAGATAACAGCTGTAGTTATCACATGATAATTAAATATTAATGGTGACAGACAGGTGAAGTAGTTTTTGACACTGAAGCTTACAGGTTTGTATTGGAAAATTATTCCTTTCAGTTTGAAGTCCTTAGTAATGCCCCCTGCTGATCAAAAGTACGAGTCAAAAATGATGACAATAAGGATTATTATTGCTGTACAATGCTTAAATCTCTATTTAGTTTTGTTTCTAATGAACTGAAATAACTCAATACTACTTTTGARGTTTCTATTAGTTTATAGTTTGTAAGGAAGGGGTTGTGCAKCTGAAAATCTACATTTTCTTGCCTRAAGATGGAATTGAAGATGTTTAGGTTTTAAAAACTTAAGACAATTAAATACAAAAAGATTATTTAAAAAATGTATTTTTGGTTTGTCCTGCACTGCAGACAAACCTCATACCTGACAAAGTTTGACTTAAATATTTACAGATCGGCCTTAAATGTAGCACCTGTAATGTTTTATATTATTGTGACATTATTTTTGAATTGAATTTGAATTGAATTTGATGTGTTTAATTTATTATAATAACTCCAAATTAAGCGGAAACCTACCACAAACTATAAATGTACATTTCTTTACAGTGATGTGGGTTTGCACCTCATTAGAAATAAAATTAAATTGTGCTTCTGAAAATATTTGTTCATTTAAATTCAAATTTTATTTTGGAGCCCCCTAAATAAGCCCTTTGGAAACTGACCACATATTAAACATTGAAAGTCTTTGACATGAATTAATTTCTGGTGGAGGAAAATATATATAAATAAAAAAAACCTGGACTGAAGGGGGCAGCAAGAAACCCTGCATCTAACCTGCCCAAACGAAGAAGAGGAAGAAGTAGGAAGAGGAAGACAAAAAGGAAGAGGGGCGCGAGTCGCTGCTTCGGTTCAAGCCTTTCATCTCTTCAGGGAATCCAGGGATACAGAATGAGGACGAAGCGCAAGAGCCACTCCACCCGGGCCAAGGAGGCGAAACTGGCAATGCGCTTACTGAGGAGAGACGCGTCGGACACGACGACGCAGAAACGCAGGTTACAGGACAAGGAGCGAAAACAGAGAAAAAGACTGCAAGAAGCAGAAGAACAAGCAGAGTTAAGAAGACTGTTTTTATTGACGTCACCTCCCAAAGTTCCCGGATGCGCTCTTACTGTGGAGGTACTCGTAATGATAACCAAAGTTAACTATTACAAACTACGGATTTTTAAAAATACTGTTGTTGAAGAATAAAAATAGAGTCAGATAAGCACATCAGACCACTCAAACTCTGAGTCCTACTGTTACAGTTTTTTCTTAAATAACATGTTTATCACTTCRTTTAGGTCTTTGTTTTGGTCTGCTTTGTTACTGGGAGCTGCTGATACCGCTGTGCGTGTTTGTCTGTTTTGTTTGCAAAATATCTCACTAAAATCGATTATAGTAAAATTCTCAAAGTAATATATTTGTGTTTAGGTCTACAACATGTTTAATTTTTTCCTTCTTTTTTGGAGGGGGGTCAACACAGTTCAAGATGGCTACTATTTAACTTTAAAAACAAAATTGTAACTCATTTTTACAGATTTGATTAAAACTGGTGTGGTAATGTCTGAGAGTCATTCACATCTGGGAATAAAACATTAACATTAACTGTTAGAGTCAATATGTCCTGTTAGCAGAATATCATGAATCAGTGGACTGATTTTCATGAAACCTAAAGTTAGTAATCATTGGATGTGCATCTGCAACTGATCAAGTTTTGGTGTCAACACAATTCAAGATGGCTTCCACAGCTAATCAAACTTCACAAACACAAAAACGGARACAACTCAGTCAGTTGTCAATTTTATTAGAGTTTCCTGATGCATCTCAGTAATCTAGGTAGAAAAAAATCAAAAAGAAATAATAAGTAGGTCCTCTGGATGGGTTCTTCTTTAGTGAAACTAAAGAAGAACCCATCCAGAGGACCTATTTATTTTTTCTTTTTAATTTTATTAGAGGTTTGTGATTCAACAGGGCATTCAAACAATAAATTACTTTTAAAATCATTTGTTTCACATGTTGTGATTTGATGCACATCTRGCTGCTTTCATGAAGTAAATGCATAATGTTTTGTGAATTTGTGGGGTGTAAAATAGCATTTTGATGTTCGTTTAACTGTGTTGTAGGAGAAAGAGCGTCTGAAACAAGAAAGGAAGGATAAGATCCGGTTAAACAAAGAAAAGAAACTGGCGCTCAGACAAATGGAACTGGAAAAGGCAAAGGAGCTAAGACAGCCTAAGGAAGACATGTGTTTAACAGATCACAAGGTATTGACACATTAAACTGTTTATGTGTGCAGTGTAAAAGAAAAATAATTTGTGTYAAAATGAGATCTTTCGCTTGGCTTTAGTATTGATTGACAGAAAATGATCATTGTCAAAGTTCTATACATGACGATTAGTACTGTTTCTTTTTGATAATTTCCAATCCACCTTCACACTCCAAAAATAATAAAAAAAAAATTGGCGACTTAAAAAATAATGTAATCGGTTAAATCCTAAATCTGATTAAAAATTAAACCCTTAACCTGCAATGCTCACTTTAGAAAGCTTTCTGAAGTGTACCCTGCAACCGAAACAATATACATCTTTGAGATTTGTTTGTCAATAGTTTAATATATATA
>NW_013953976.1:18700-28629 GCF_001266775.1 Austrofundulus limnaeus | reverse complement strand
TATATATATATATTGCATTTTATGCTTTAAAATTGCATTTCTCTCTAGCCCCTTCCAGAGTTGTCTTGTATGCCTGGACTGATCTTACCTGGAAAGACCATTTCTGACTGCCTGATGGTGCTYCAGTTCCTGCACAACTTTAGAAACATTTTGAGAGTGGACATAAATTCAGACATGCTCACCATTAGCAACTTTCAAGAGGGCTTGCTTAACATCGGGAACAGTATGCACATGGTGCAGGACATGTTGGTGAGCTTGCTGTCTACAGCTGTGCATTACCTTGGTTTACCTACAGGGGACAAGGTGAGTGCTCGTCATATCTGTAGCTTTTGTACAGCTGTGGATTTGTAAACACCTCCTGTCTGTTAAGCAAATACATACTGCAAATTTATGTACAACCACCTGTCACAAGAAAATGTGTTGATGTAGATGTTCTCGTCTTTTTTGCATGTTTGAAGCCAGAAATAACGTGCTTAGTTATAGAAGAATTTTTAAAATGACTATAAATGATGTTACACTGTACACTTCTTTTTTTGCCCTGACACTGATGTCTTAAAATCGTGTTTAAAACAAAATTTTCTTCAACAAAATAACAAAACATTTTAGACGCTATTCAAAGGATTCATCTTATTGTGCTGTAGAATGCAATTATATATTTAATAGAGATGTCTTTTTTAAGAGGCTGTTATTGGAACTATAAATGGGCCCCATGTTAATTTTTCTTATTATAATCTGCACATAATAGCTGTGATTCTTCCTGCAGGGTTTTGAAGCACTTTGCTTTAAGAAGAAATGATTGTTTAAAAGCACATGCATTTATCATGCATAAAAAAATCTTATTTGTCTTTATTTACAGCCGTTGAATAGCAGCAATTGTTTAAGCTTTACATCCATCCATCCATTATCTACAGCTTGTCACAGAGTTGGGTTGTGGGGCAGCAGCTTGATCAGGGAGGCCCAGACTCCTCCTTCCACAGCCACCTCTTCCAGCTCTTCTGGGAGGGTTCCAAGGCATCCTCAGGCAACACGAGAGGTGTAGTCTCTCCACCGTTTCCAACAAGGCTTGATAAGACTCCTCCTTCAGTTTGACAGCCTCCCTGAGTTTGAGGACGGCCACAGCAACAAGCACCTACAAACTTGCGGCCACAGTTCAAGGCAGCTGTCTAGACGAGTGGTTCTCAATCGTGGTCTTCAAGGACCCCTATCCTGCATGTTTTAGTTGTTGCCCTGCTTTGGCACACCTGATTTAAATGAATGAGTGATTGTCAGGCTTCTGCAGAACTTCTAAATTCAGTCACATTACTCTGATCTTATCTGAACTTCATTGGTCACCTGTTCATTTTAGGATTCGGTTGAAAATATTGATCCTTACTTTCAGAGCTCTAAAAGGTCAGGCACCTGCCTGTATTCYGGACATGCTCTCTTGTCCTGTTTGTTGCCTGCGTTCTCGAGATCAGAATCTCTTAGTTGTTCCTCGTACTCGTTTTAAGACACGTGGTGACCGCCCGAGCTTTTTCTTTTATGGCTGCAAGCCTTTGGAATGCTCTCCCCTCTCCTCTGCGTTCTCTCACAGATTTTGAGTCAAGAAATGTCTGAAAACTCTCTTCTTTAAACAAGCGTTCAACTAAATTAGGCCTTGTTGGTTTTAAAGTGAGCCCGTAGTACCAGTGTGTTATTTTAGTATTTTTATATTTTAACTTTGTTTGCTTGTGTGTTCAGTGCTGTTACTGACCACTTTTGGGCTAGAAATTTCTGTCTTGTTTTACAGATGTTTTGTTGTGATTTTCTGAAATTGTTTTATGCTGTTGATGATTGTACAGCACCTTCTGAATTGTTTCTATGAAAGGCGCTTTATAAATAAAATTTTACTTACTTAACTTAAAATATTTACTTAAGAGCAGGAAAACAACTAAAACATGCAGGATAGGGGTCCTTGAGGACCAGGATTGAGAACCACTGGTCGAGACAATTGAGGCGCAGAAAATAGCCCATTTGGACTCAATGTCTCCTGCCTTAGCTGGGATGTGGTTCTCCCGGAGGTGTGAGTTAAGGATCTTTCCGACGGGTTCTTCTGCCAGCTGTTCCCAGTAAAACTTCACTGCCCATTTAAGTCTAACGGGTCTGGCCGGCATCTCCCCACCATCTGATCCAGCTCACTACCAGATGGTGATCAGTTGACCGCTCAGCTTCACTCTCCACCCGAGTGTTCAAAACGTTCGGCCGCAGATCAGACGACATGACTACAAAGTCAATCATCGATCTACGACCCAGAGTGTCCTGGTGCCATGTTCACTAATGGACACCTTTATGTTCAAATGTGATGTTTGTGATGGACAAAGTCCAACAACAGAACATCATTCGGGTTCAGATCAGAGAGGCAGTTCATCCTAATCACGCCTCTCCTGGTCACACTGTTGTTACCCACGTGAGCACTGAAGTCCCCCAGCACCCCCGCTAAGAACTTCAAGAGGGCCGGATACTCTGAACTGCTGTTCGGTGTGTAGGCACAAAAGAACTGTCAGAGTCTGTCCCCCCACCCAAAGGCACAGGAAGCTACCCTCTTACTGGGGGAAACTCCAACACACAGGCACCAAAAGCGACTCCATGTTTTTGTTCTTTGTCTTGTAGTGCAACACTGTCTTTGGAAAGTATTGGAACAATGTGAAGATAAACCGGGACAACGTGTCTGAAATTCTGCAGTTTTACATGGAGAGCCACCCTGAGGAGACAGAGCTAGCGTCTCTGGCTGTTAGCCTCAAAACAAAAGATTTTCAGGCTCATAGTCCAACACTGAAGGCCGCTGTGCTGGCGTTCCTGGTAAACGAGCTCTGCTGCAGTAAAGCACTGATCCGGTAAGAACTTATCATAGACTCTACTTATTTTTATTTCTCTATTTGACAATTGACACCTGACACTTCAAATAATCTAAGCTAAACAAGTGATAATTCATCAAAATAATTCAAAATCTCTAACTGTAACTCTAACATGATAATTTACTGATAGAGGTAGACGTTGAGGATGACTCCAGTTTAAGATTAATTTCTGTTAAACTGACTTTGCTATGGTCTCTTAGCTGTAATGGACACATGAAATTTTGATTTCATGCCTGCAAAACATTGACGGATTTATCTGATGTTTTTCAGTGAGATTGACTTACAAATCGAATATATGACCAACCTGAGGAAAAATAAATGGACTGTTGAGGGAAAGCTGCGCAAGTGAGTAAATGAACAATCAGGTTTCATTTTCAGGTTGTGTACATAAAGCTAGACATTTTGCATTCAAATAAATCTTCTGAACATCCTCTCGTGTTCCAAGACTAAGAGATGTCCATGCCAGCACCACAGGAAAAAGATACAGTCACGTGGGCAATGAGATCAACTCCATGACAAGAAATAAATGCAACAGGAAAGAAGGGGATAGCGAGGAGGAAGAGGAGTACGAGAATGACAGCGAAGACCAGGGGCGTGAGAATGACTATGATGAGGAGGAGGAAGAACCAGGGGGAAAGAAAATGAAGAAAACTGCGCTCTGGGTCAGGAGCATTGTAATATTTTCATAGAAGCCAGAGGTCATATCAGGGTTTCTTATGGTCTATTTAAAACCCAAAGTAATAAAGTTTCTTCTTACAGGATGAAGGTGTGACCTTCAACAGTGTGGAGGAACTGGAGAAGCAGATCGAGGAAACCTATCAGGTAAATTCAGCTCTCTGGGACACTTCTTGTTTCTAACATGAATGGATTAATACTTCATTTTTTTGTCTCCAAAGGTACTTAATCGAATCCGACAGGATCTGTTTGAGTCGTCTCACTCGCTGCGCTCTACAGTAATTGGAGAAGACAGATACAAGAGGCGATACTGGGTCCTTCCACAGTGTGGTGGCATCTTTGTTGAAGGCAGGCAGAACAGTGATAAATTTAAAGAGTTTTTTTATGTTCACTAGGCATGAGCTGACTTCACTTTTATGTTTCTCAGGCCATGACGGGGTTGAAAAGGAGGAGGATAGGAAGATGGCTCTACAGGGTATCGGGGTTGAAGAGGAACAGCAGGAACAAGAGGAAAGGACGCCAGAGGTGTTCATCCCGGAGCAGGAATCAGACTGTGATCAAGTCAAGCCACAGTGCCCACAAAACAAAGACAATATCTTCCCTCAGAAGCTTGACTCCTTATCTAAGCTCAGTGAAATGCTTGAAGTGTCCAAAATGATTCAGGATTTGGACATAAATTCTCAGAACATTCCTTCCATTGAAGTTCCTACCTCAGAGACTTATTCCTCTTATCTTATCTCACAAACGGATAAAATTAATACTTTAAAATCATCTGAACTCGGGGCTACTCAGTTGAAAAACTGTAACGGGACCACCTACAACCCCCAGTCTATCCATCATTATAATGGGCTGTCCAAAATACTGACTGAAAAATGCAGCGAGTGGTTTAGCCTCCTGCCCCGCTCTCCTTGTGACGAGTCCTCTGTGACCTTTAGCGTCACTTCTCCAGCTTCCTCCTCCAAACGCATCTGGATCAAACCCTCGTCATTTGTTTTCCCTAGACCCCCATCATCAGCAAACCACAGCACCGCAGCTGGGGTCTTTGGTCGATTGTCGCCTGTCCCTCATGTATGTGGATGGATAGCCATCATTTTATCTCTTTATCTTTTCAGCCTAATGGTTGTAAGCTTTAATGAAGATGTTGCTACATAACAGCACAAAAAATAGCTATTTGTGTTTGTTTATTTCTTTGATGCAACGGCGCTTTGTGACAATAAATCTTACACAATTAGAAAGCCTATTTATTTCCATTAAATGGTGCCACATATCTTAGAAAAATGCATTTGTGGGTTCTCAAGTTTTCATGAACGCAGCCCACATATTCAACTTGTCGCTCAACCCATTGTCAAGAAGTATTACAACAAAGAAATAATCAAACAAACACAAATTCTTTCTTTTTGCACTAAGTTTAAATGCATGTTATTGTAAAACGACGTCTAAACTTTTAATGTACTTTTCTCTCTCTCTCTCTCTCAGCAAGTAAAGTCTGGCATTCATCAGAGCAGACAAACACCGCTCAGCTCAGCAACAAGTCCCAGCCTGCCCATCTCTGACACTTCCCTGCCCTCGATGCTGGAGGTGTCCCCACAGCAAGCAGAGGCTAACAACAATACGTTAGCCGCAACGCAGGACTCCCCTCAGCCTATCCCTGAAGGTAAGAAAAGCACATTGCACAAATTAAATCTGCTGAAACTAAAATATTTCCCCCAACATGTCAGAATACAGAATGTGATCACTGTCAAACAACTACATTATATGGCTGACCTTTGTTCAACTATGAGTTAAGTGTGAGCATACATGTGGCAGAGATGTTGCGCGGTTGGTGGAGAGTGTCAAGCATGGAGAACCTGCAGAGTCTGCTCGAGAGCCTTCACTGTCGAGGCATCAGAGAGCGAGTTCTGAAGAAACAGATCCAGAAGCACATGGAGCATCTGAGACTCCTCTTTTCCAACAGCAATGACGGTTTGTTCTTTTATTCCTGAATAATTCAACTGTCAAGCAATGAATATTAACACATGTATTGGTTTTAGTTGATAATAGTTGCTGTGATATTTCTATGAATCTGTGTGAGCAGAACTTGATGCGACAGAACCAGAACTGTGTGAGTTTAGGAGAGAGAGAATGAAGAGCTGGTGTGTTGAACAGCAGGCCATGAAGGTGGACGTTAATGTGCTGCAGCAGGTTGAAAGGCTGGAGAAAAAGGTCATCTCTGCCAACCTACAGGTCAAGGTACACAGGCAATCAATGCAGCACCTCATTCTGTCATTTGTTCACATCTTAATTTACTAAATCAAATCATTACATATTATATTTTTACGGCTTTATTTCATCTATAACTTCCTCAGGGTTGGATGCCTCCTGAGCCCCAGTCCAACAGTGAGCATCTAGTTTATTATGAGCACAAGCACATTGCTGCTTCAGTTTTTCAAAATAAGGGTCTAGGAGAAACCATCCAGAGGAAGCCTTTTCTTTCTTTGACACGGCGTTCCAACAATCCTCTTGATATAGCTGTCACCAGATTTGCAGAGCTGGAGAGGAACATCAAGCAAAGGTACTTGGAGAAATGTGAAAGCTCATCCTTTCCTGGTTGGTTTCATTTAGAGGCAGATGCTTTATGACACTGTAAAATGTGCTAGTTTTCTTGTCAACCACCTCCTTGTCCTGCTCTGAAGTAAAACTTACAACAGATCTCTTTTCTGTGTCTTTACAACAGTCATCAGGCGACTTATGGGATCGAACGTTTGCGTATATTCCTCAGTCAGGTCTGCAGCTCGGCTCAGCTGTGGCTCTGCATTCAGTGGCTGCAGAGCACCATCACTTGGAAACGAGCCACTTTGAAAATGGTTAGTGCTCTGAACCCTGTGTTTCTCTTGTTAACACGTTTAACATTTTATATGTTAAGAATAAACATGTCTCACATTAACGATTCATATAAAAAAAAAAACCAATATTTAGGATGCATGTGTTTGTTTCATGAACACTGACTTATAGATTCACTCTGGCTGCCTGCACTGAGTTAAGGGCTCATCCAAAGCCAAACAGTTGATGCGCAGTCATGTGGTTGCTTGATGTTTATTTATAAATGTCTGCTTCCGAGTACAGATGACTTTTGGAAATGAGTAGTTGAAGCAAAATGCAGTGCAGAAGTGCTGTAAGCATAAACACATGCACCTATGAACGTCTGAATAATCACACGGTGAGTTCGTGTGCAGAGGGAGGTGAAAAGTTCTCACTGTGGATTGTGACAAAAAGACTGTAAGCTGCAAACAAAATGATGCAACAATGAGAGCTGATTTCAGCAGTTCAGATGGAGCTTTACAGTACATACATTACTGAATATTACAATGCATTGGCAGTATTTACATTTAATTTTAACTGCAGTGCCTGTAGTGTACGATTCTTATGTACTTTGTTTGCAGCACTGCCAGCTCTGCCAAAAGGGAGACAACACGGAGCTGCTTGTACTTTGTAGTGGCTGTGACAAATTCTGCCACACTTACTGCCACAACCCCAAGCTCACCAAAGTACCTGACTTAGACTGGTTTTGCTCTTTTTGTGTAGCAAAGGTACGTAAACAATCCGACTGAATGACCACTTGGTTTGTATGTAGTTTTCCCCTCTTATCCATACGTGACAGATGGTACATTTTGGGAGCATTAGTTCTGTGTTCTCTCATTCAGGAAGATGCCCAGCTGTTTGGAGGGAAAAGATGTGTGGAGGAAAATCTAAACGGTAACCTGTCTGCGGTGGCGGGGCGCATCAGTGAGGAGGCCGCCAGCAGCAACAATGTGCCAAAAAGAAGTACCAAAGAGTTGAAAAAGAGGAAACCAGATGTCGGCTCAGACACAAAGTGTGAAGGTTCTGTCTCCTGCCCTAAAAAAGCCAAAACATCCAAGGGCAGCAGCAGTGAGCTGTCAGTGTGCCGGTACGTTTGTGCACATAGGTCACTTTTTAAAAACATTTTGTTCGTTGTTGAACTCTCACGTCCCAAGAAATTCTGAACGCTGAGTCTTTGCTCAAAATAAATCCCTTTTAAACATGTCCTAAAAGCCCAGTGATGGTTGTGTGGTTGTTTCAGAGCGCTGCTGGCTGAGCTGGAGGCCCATCAAGACGCGTGGCCCTTCCTGACACCGGTCAACCACAAAGCTGTTCCCGGATATAAAAGAGTCGTCAAGAAGCCGATGGACTTTTCCACCATCAAGGAAAAGCTCAACAACAAAGTGTAAATTTTCCTGTGTTGGGTTTATATTGATTTGACATTTGTGAATTTACACAGCTCGATTCACAACTTAATAAATAATTATTTTCATGATTACAGGTATTCAAATCAGGAGAGTTTCATCAGTGATGTGAACCTTGTGTTCGAGAACTGTGAAAAATTTAACGAGGACAACTCTGAAATCGGTCTCGCCGGCCACAGCATGAGGGCATTCTTTGACAAACGATGGACGGAGCTTCAGAAAAAATAGTGTGGACAATGTACCTTATATGAACAATTTTACATAAGGCTGTGTTTTCACTTTTAATAAAACTGATGTGCAAAGTAACACAGCTCCAGGTTTATCTGAGGCTAGAGAAGGAGGAACATTAGCTTTTTGAAGCAGTGCTGTAGAATCTGTTTTCTTACTTTATATCATCTGTTCTGCATCATAGCTTTGTGTTTCTCATGTGTTATTGTCTTTTCTAATAGATTATTCTTAGAATTTTTTTGTTTAAATATTGTTAAATGAAGTAAGAAGGTAAATAATTATTTACTTGAGGGTTCTAGACTAATAGTAATCTGGATTTTATAATGTATAAAACTCAGCAGGTTCGCTGACAGGTGGAGGTAATTTATTTTTCTTAACGTCCAGTTATTACATGTTGAATTTTTATAAAGACAAAAAGATTAATGATTGTAGCATTTCATGTTTGAACATCTATTTAAAACTTGACAAATCTGTGCCTGACCCCTGGCTTCAAACAGTATTTCTTTTTTAATGCAGTGCGTTACATTTTGTTCTACACAGAAAACATTTACACAAACCTTCCCTCTCATGGTGCTGTTTTTTCTTTTTCTTTTTTTTCTTTTTAATATTGTCAACGTATTTCAGACATTAATCTCAGGGCATTTCTTTGTCAGCCTTTGTGATAGCAGCTGAGATCTGAATGTGACTAAAATTTAATCTCAAGGCTGCCTCAAAGGTGGAAGTAAAAAAATATATARGTACACTATATTGTCAAAAATATTTGCTCACCTGCCTTGATTCACATATGAGCTTAAGTGACCTCCCATTCCTAATCTACAGGGTTCAATATGATGTTGGTCCACCCTTAGTAGCTAGAACAGCTTCAACTCCTCTGGGAAGGCTTTAGGGGTGTGTTTATGAGGATTTTTGATTCCTCCAGAAGCACATTTGTGAGGTCACATACTGATGTTAGACAGAAGGCCTGGCTCTCACTCGCTGCTCTAATTCATCCCAAAGGTCGGATTGAGGTCAGGTCTCTGTGCAGACCAGTCATGTCTTTATGGACCTTGCTTTGTGCACTGGTGCACAGTCAGGTTGAGCAAATACTTAATGCAGTATAGTAAAATATACAGTGATGTTTTTAAGTAATATTTTAAATTAATGAATATCGGGATGAAAATAATAAAACCGCTTTTCGGAGTTAAACAATTTTTTTTTTCTTAATTTGGAATTAAAATACATTTAAGTAGCTATAAAGTGTTTTTTACATAAATGTAAAAACCCAGTGTCATGTGGTTAAATAAGGGCTCTGCCAGCTGTGGCTCTATAGTTTGAAGTAAAATAAATAACTGAATATCAATATTCCGGATCCTAGTMTCTGCAGATATGTGGATGAAATCTCTTGACAGAATGAGGTCAACAATACAAGGAGCAAAACTAATTTTTAAGCTGCTAATTTATCAGCCACCTTATTACTCTACCCTCTAGCTGTAGATTTCTTTTAAACCTATTAAATATTTTAAACCTGGCTGTTCAGGCAAAATGCTTGGGGTAAAATAATATGCAGTGTTGCACACATCAAACTGAAATAGGCATTTTACAAAAATGTGGTAAATCGTTTTAATCAAACTGATGAAAAATCTCTAGGATTAAAAACAATACAAGTTGAAGTAAATATTTCTGCTTTTATTTAAGGAAATTCAGATTATCAAACACATACAGTGGGTAAAATAAGTATTGAACACGTCACCATTTTTCTCAGTAAATATATCACTAGAGGGGGTAATGACATGAAATTTTCACCAGATGTCGGTAACAACCCAAGTGATCCATACATACAAAGAAAWCAAACCATAAATGTCCAGAAATGAAGTTATTTGTAATAATGTGGAATGGCACAGGGAAAAAGTATTGAACACATGAAGAAAGGGAG
>NW_013953976.1:11425-18690 GCF_001266775.1 Austrofundulus limnaeus | reverse complement strand
ACATTTCAGCAAGACAATGAGCCCAAACACAAAGTCAAGGAAACTCTCAGTTGGTTTCAGAGAAAGAAACTAAAGCATTTATACTTCATTATTTGACACCTGTGAGCAAAACACTATCTAAAAGCCTAAAGTGCCAAAATGCTAATAAGCCATAAGTAGCAATAGGCTTGATAAAAAGCTAAAGTAACAAACCACTAGCTAAAGTTTGTAGGTATGAAAGTATGAAAAATAAAGGTACCAAAAAGCTCACTAAAATTAGCGACTTGCTAGCTAAAAGCAAAAAGTATCAAAAGGTAAAATGATAGCAAAAAGATTATAACAGCACAAAAAGTCAAAACTAGATCCAGTATGCTTAAACAGATTTCAGAGAAAACATTTTTACAGGGAACTGAAATTAACCCTCCGTACTTCTACATGGAAATGCTTGTAATTGAAGTTAAATGTTTTTAAAAAGTAAAACAAAAAGTCAATATCTTTTAAAAGAGCAGAAATTTTTTGTAAATGACAGTTCAACAGAAGTAGTCAGACTGCAAAAAATAAAAAATAAAACAGATAAAAGCCATGTCAGTGCTGAAGGCTCCACAGTTTGTAACCAGCACATCCATGTGGTTTAAAGTGGTTAAATTTATTCCTCATAGTTGGTTTTGCTCATAACACATCCACACTCTTCTACAAGGTCATTGAGGCCAGTTCTTTGGGTAAAAATAGAACTTAAAGCTCCAAGTGCCATTATTTTAATCACTTTCTACCTGTTTCTTTTGATTTGAGTGAAAGTGGTCAGCCATTTGAAGCCCACCGTGGGCATTATTCCCACCTGTGTGTTCGAAGAGGCTTTTTATTCCGGTGAAGTGCCTGTGCAGTGTGCAATCCATCATTTTACACCAATTTTATCAAAGGTGCTGTTGCAGCTGAGTTTAGTCGTGCCGTGATGTTGTCATTTATTGAACAAAACTATTAATTCCTGCTGCTCTCGTTTCGATATGAAGTCTTCTTTATCCTCCAAAGGTGCTGGGAAAAGACAAAAATGACAACAAAAACATTTGTCTGGTTTTGTTGTGATAGCACAGATCCATCACTTCTAAAATGTTTTAATGATCTTTTATAAGGTACAGACTTGTGCAGTAAAAAAAATTAAAAAACACCTCCGCTTCGTATTGTTGGTGAAACTGGTCTTAAAATTGTGTATTGCGAATGTTTTAAAGTGTTAAAATCAGGCTGTTTTTTATTTTTTTTCTTCTTTTTTGTTTTGGATGAGTTGCTCTGAGGCTTTTTGTTTCTGAGTCACAGTTTGACCCTAAAGTAAATTTGCTGAAGCGTTCACTCCTGGGAAGATTGAGAGCTGTCCTGAATGTTTTCTACTTGTCAATAATCTTCCTCTCTGAAGAATGATGGACTCCAAATTGTTTGGACATGGCCTCGTGACCTTTCCCAGATTGATGGGCAGCAACAATTGCCTCTCTGTGAACACTGGCTGAAGTATTTCTTCTTTTATTTTCCTCAGCATTGTGTTAACACACACCTGAATGCTGCAGAGCAACAAACTGATAAAGTTTTTTGATTTTATAGATGTTCCCACGCTTTCCTGATCAGTGGATTTGATTAGCACTGCCTGCCTGTTAAAAAAAAACCTCCCTAATTCCTCTGGAAGCAGTAAGGGTGTAATTAATTTTTCACGCATTGCTTCTGCGTTTCAGCTTGTTTTTATTTTTATTTTTATTTTTTAATAAGTAATGTGATATGTCCAATAGCTATTTATCTGAGGTTTGATTTGTGTAATTTTTGACCTAGTTTAAGTACACAGTATCTGCTTTAGTTTTTCACTTTTACATGAATCTTTAACTGTAGAAGAAGGTTTATGTATTTTATCATGGCTGGATGTACAGTGTTGTTTTTTTTTTGTTGTTGTTTTTGTGTTTTATTGCACAAGGTATCTACTCTATTGTACCTAAACAAAAAGCAAATTAAAAAACCCTTTCTCTTATGGAAAATTCTACAGAGGTGTAAAAACAAAGTACAAATTCTTGGTTACTATTTTGGTTATCACTTGAGTATTTTTAAAGGGTCTTTTTACTTCTACTCCTTACATTTTCAACTTAATTCAATTGTGGTTGGATGAGAGAAGTATAAATACTGTATATCATCCCTACTGGTTTGTATGAGATCCTTTACTTTTATCCTCACACACATTTTGTACTTATTTTATTTTACTCTACTTTACCCATGGTACTTTACCAAACATGTGCAATACACCAAACATTTCTCCTTACAAACTGTACACATTTTTGTTAATATTTCTATTTATTTTTATTGTACATTGTTTATGTGTACATAAGTCTGCTTATTTTGTAATCCTGGGTGTTTATACTAGTGTGCTTATTTCTTTCTTCTCATATTTCTCCGATCTGAACGGTTGCAGCTGTAATATCTGTAATTTCCCTCAGGATCAATAAAGGATTCTGATTCTGATCACACCTGTATGACAAAAATTACGTCAGACTCCAGCAGGAAATATCAAACATATGTAACCATTCAACATTAACATTTTAATATAACATTTTAAAAAATGTTTCTTTAGGGAGATCACCCCCCAATAAATGTAATTTTGGAAATTCTAACTGCTCACTTGTACTTAACACATTTACTTTTTATACTTAAGTACATTTAAATAAGAAATGTTTTTTTTTTATTATTCTTATTATTTTTGCTTAAGTAAAGTAAATATCTGATACCTTAAGATTTTTACTTAAGTAATATTCTCAGAGGAAACTTTGACCACAGTAATTTTATGGCAAGAGACTTTTACTTTCACTCAAATAACTTTGAGGTACTCTGTGGAACACTGAAATTCTGTTTAATAATTATTAATAGTTAGTACTTTATCAGTCACAAAACATACTGTGAAAAGGGCAGAAGTCTTTGTCCAGGCTAGGCTAACTGGGTTTTTCTTTTTGTCTTTTAGGTTTTTTAATGGATGGATGGATGGATGGATGGATGGATGGATGGATGGATGGATGGATGGATGGATGGATGGATGGATGGATGGATGGATGGATGGATAGCATAAAATATTGTTTTACAAACTGAGATCGTTCATCTAGAACAGTTAAGATATTATTGACCATCATTTTTCCACAGAACTGCACTTCACCAGTTCTGAGCTGCTGATTTAATGTTTTAAAAACGTATCTACAGAAATGAAAGTGGTTAACTTAAACTAATTTGAACTTTTGTCCCATGACATACAGAAAATTTAAGAATTGATTTTCTCTTTCTGATTTTAAAGCTCTTGCCAACAGGTTGTGTATTTTTTAATAAAAAACCTAAACTGTTCATGACTTGGTAAATAAATACATATTTGCGTGGGAAAAGCTGAGATTACATTTTGCTGTAAAGTGATTGCTCAAGTAGGGAAAACATATTGGCCTTCAAATACAGCACAAATTAAAAAAAGAGGGGATAAAATCAATGCATTTAATTAACGAGAGTAGTTTTAAATCGTATTTGTTAAAAGCATTTTAGACAGAAATACAAGTGATAAAGTGTGTAGACCACAGCTAGAGTGAAATCTGATGAAAAATGTGATTGTTCCAATTTTACTAAAAGATCTTTTGAGCATTTCCAGACAGATTTGTGATGGTGTCAAACCCTGGAAATATTACAGGATCGATCCAAAAGAAAAAATGATCCAGGACCTACTTTTTCTTTTTGATTTTACCTGGATTACTGAGATGCATCAGGACAATGTAGCATCAATTTTTTTAAACAAATGCTTATTTAATTATTTAATCCAGACCAGGGCGTTCTCATCTGAAGGAGAACAGGAGCCCTGTGAGAAATGTAAGCTTTTTACAGCAGTTCTTAATGAATCACTTTCTGTTCTACAATCATTTTTGACATTTAGAAGTATCAGGGTTTGTCAGGGATTTCAGAGTGAGTATTTAAAAAAAGAAGGTTTTATGCTACTTCGCCAACTTGCAGAGCAGGGAATGTCAAGGTATCCTGTGAAGTTCTGTAAGAAAAAAACAAATCTGTTCTTTTTGAAACTGATTTTGCAAAATTAAACAAAGAACCACTGTTGGGTTTCATCGAACATTAAAATACAAGTGTTTTTGTCATGAAATGACAGGGACTGATGGAAGGCTCAGGCAGGCAGGTTATTAAAAATCTCAAGAGAAATTATGAGCCTGCAGAAACTGTCAGCATTTAAAATATAAATGACAGTCAGCTACTACCATGCCACATTTTAGCTTATTGTCTGTAAAATTCACTGAGGCATTGCCAGGCTGATTAGCTGTGCAGCCAGTTTGAATTGAATTGACTCCAAAAGTTTATCATTTTTTTCAATACAGTTCATGATATTTTTCTAACAAAACAGGCTGACTCTAATTAATTATTGCCACATTTCAAATTCATGCTGAACTACAACTGCAGCAACATTTAGCTAAATATCTGCAAAACAGACTGAGTTTTGGACAATGTGTTTCCTGTGGTCAGTTTTCTACTGCATCCCTAAAGGGATATTAAAGAGAAAATAAATAAAACAAACTTTCTCATGTGCACCAGATAAGTCATAGGATCTTTCTGATTTTTTTTAGGATTAGCTGTGTTTACTGACATAGAAATATGTGACATAATAGAGCTATTGTTCCAGTTTGGGCTGACAAAAATATTGCCAGGTTTGCCTTACATCACTGTTATGTTGTAGAGACACTTAAAACGGACCTTGAAGTTCTGCAGTCGATTTGGGTGCAAAAGGGATACACTAGAAAGAGTAGTCACATTCATAAAAATAACTTTCTGGTGTGAAGGAGAAAGTACACTCAAAATACAGATGGGTTGGGTTGATTGAACCAAGTTAAGCTTTCTGTTCAGTCTGTACATGTCAGACTTCAGGTTCAGCTCAGACCACTGCCACCTTCAGAAGTTCTCGGATGATACAGCCATCACCGGATGCGTATCAGACGGGAATGATGAGTGGTGTCATCAGTGACTTTGCTGGCTGGTGTGAGACCAACGCTCTCCAAATCAATGCCAGCAAGACAAAGGAGATGGTCATAGACCTCAGGAGGAAGTCACCCCCCACAGCATCGGTGAACATCCAGGGAAGACATTGAGACAGTAAGTACCTGGATGTTCAACAACAAGCTGGACTGGACTACAAACACAGACGTCCTGTATAAGAAGGGCCAGAGTCGACTCCATGTACTGAGGAGACTGAGGTCCTTCGGTGTCTGCAGGACTCTGTTAAAGACATTCTATGACACGGTGGAAGCCTCTGCCCTTTTCTATGGAGTGGTCTGCTGGGGGGCTGGATAAAGGGACAGGAACAGGATGGACAAACGGGCGGAGGTCAAGCTCTGTGCTGGGATGTCCTCTGGAGCTTGTGGTAGTGGTGAGAGAGAGGAGGATGTTAGCGAAGCTGACAGCCATCATGGACAACCCCCACCACCCTCTGAATGAAACCATGGGGGGGGGCTGAGCAGCTCCTTCAGTCAGAGACTTAAACATCCTCGCTGCAGGACGGAGCGCTTCCATAGGTCATTCCAACTGCAGTTAGACTGTATAACACATCATGATGTCATCAGTTAGACTGTAGAACACATCATGATGTTATCAGTCACTTAGACAATTCATCTGCACTGGCATCAGTAATATGCACCTTCATATACATTCATTTATTTACTGTACTAGGTACATGTGCATTGTTATATATCACGAGTATAGTGTTTTTGTTTTTCTTTTACTTATCTTTCTTTATTCTTTCTCACCCTCTCCTGTATTGAGCTGCAGTAATGTACAAATTTCCCCACTGTGGGATTAATAAGGTTTTATATCTTATCTTATCTTATCTTATCTTAAAGCAACTTTCACATTTTATTTTACTGATTAAAGCTAATTCAACTCATTTGAGTGAAAATTGTTGACATAACTTCATTAATTAAATCCAACCATCTGGTGCGCATGAGAAAGGTGCGCACAAGAAGCTCTCTGATGCGCACGAGAAAGTAGGCTATTTGGTGCGCGTAAGAAGTTGTCTGGTGCGTAGCCACAAGGAAGTATTTAGTGCGCACAAGAAGGTTTTGTTTGTTTATTTGCGTCAATGTCTTTTTAGGGGATTAGTGGGGGTTTTGATATTGAATTTCACGCCCCAGTTAAAATCCTGGAAGTTCCCGCTGGCGCGCCCTCTCGGTGAACCTCCGCACTTCTCCGGCCCCCCTTCATCGCTTTGACCGTCCCACCACCGCCCGCAGGGGGGCTGATCTGAAGTTGACAAACCGCTGGATGATAGTTTACGGACCGTCCCACGGTGATAGGTCCTTCTGCCTGAAGCAGTGATTTTCTTTGGATGGACTCGCCGACTTTAAATCAGTTTAACTCGCATTTGCTGCTCTTTGGGATATTTAAGCGCTTGATTTTTTATTATTATTATTATTCTGGATCCGTTTGTTACATCCAGAAAGTTTGTTTCCTCTCTTCTTCTTGTTGATGGGACGGTGAAACCAAGATGGACACTACCGGCTGGTTGGACTCAAGATAAGGATTTCGCCCACTAAATGTAGGTTTTTGTTATTTCGTCCACCAAAGAGCGGATGTAACCGAACTGGGCCACTTCCACCGCACAGGTCACAAACCTAGAATGAACATTTTCCCACTGGAGTTTCGCTAAACTTTTCTTTCTTTTCTTTTTCTTTTTTTTCTTTTCCTCCCCACGACTGACTGAAGTGCGTCGCCATGTCGGGAGTGGTCCGCACCCTGAGCCGCTGTCTGCTCCCGGCCGAGGCCAGCCGGGAGCCGGGCGGCAGCAAGGAGCGGAGCCCGCGGAGGGACGCGGCGCAGGAGCGGGAGGCGAGGCGCAGGAGCCGGGAGATAGACGCCATGCTCGCCCGGGAGAGGAGAGCCGTGCGGCGGCTGGTGAAGATCCTCCTGCTCGGGGCCGGAGAGAGCGGAAAGTCCACATTCCTGAAGCAGATGCGCATCATTAACGGGCAAGAGTTTGATCAGAAAGCGCTGCTGGACTTCCGGGACACTATCTATGAAAACATACTGAAGGTAAGATGTTTTGAGGAGCGCACGTGACAAATCCTCAAGGCAACTCATTGAACTTGAAGGGCAGTTTTCAAGAAAACACTTTCAGAAGTTTTCTCATCACTTACACAGGAAACTGGGTAAAAGCATTGGGAAGTTGTCTTTGTTGTGAACTTTGAGCCTGGAAGGGAAGGCAGGGAAGCTTTAATTTAAATTACCCTTTACTGGAAATATATATA
>NW_013953976.1:615-11415 GCF_001266775.1 Austrofundulus limnaeus | reverse complement strand
GTGTGTGTGTGTGTGTGTGTGTGTGTGTGTGTGTGTGTGTGTGTGTGTGTGTGTGTGTGTGTGTGTGTGCGCTGTCCCTTTGTTTGCTGCCATGGCTGGGCCTCCTTCAGCAGCTAACAATACCAGACTATTCCTGAGGGATGAGCACATCCGCCCTGAGTGCCACCCAGCCCAGACAAGGAGGATAAGAGAGCCCTCACTCCAACACAGACAAGACATCATTCACAAGCCTGCCCCAKATACAAGAGGTGCTTCTGTCTGCAGCCAGATCACGAAAACAATCCTACACGCACACTTACCTACAATCCAATGTGAACTAGTCGCCTTATCCACATACGAGTGTTTGAGGTTCTTTAAAAATACAAACATGATTTCTGTAAAGATAAACAAAACTCTGCTGCAGATGAACTAAAATAACACTAAGATAAAAAAAATATGCTCATTGAAATGCAACATGTTTCTACTTMTTTGTGTTCATTGCAGAATATGTAAAAGTTTGAGGTGCAGCTCAGCACACAGACTTTTCCACTTTATGCTTATGTGGTTTGGCATTTTGTCTTGCTGAACTCAGCAAGTCCTTTAAAAAAAAGGCAATAAAATTTTGTGCTAGTGGCAACATTTGTTTTTCCGAAACCTGCATATTGTTTAACATTAGCTGTGTGGATGTGTGTGAGTTTGTTTCTGTACCATCACAGAGGAGGGTTTTGGATTGGACCACAGGCTGAACGGTTCTGCTTCAGTCTTTGATTATTCATTTGGTTTTAAATAAAGATGCAAAAAAAGCCGTTTCTATGTTTTATAGAAATTTTCTTTGCATTTTCAGTTTTAAACTCTGGTTCACTTAATGTTTAAGAAGTCTTGAGCAAACTTGTTTTTTATCTTAAAACATATCTGTTTTAATACGTTTTATGCTGGAAACTTAAATTTATTTGTTATGCAAAAGACAAAATCGAAAAGTGTCTATTTTTTCTGAGAGATCTTCTATTGTTTAGCTACCTGTGAGTTTTTTCCCTTTTTTACAGAGTTATGAACCAAGCTGTTTTTATTTTCCAGTCCTAAATCACAGTTTTATCAAGTAACTTGGCATCTCTGAGATTCACACGTGTCCTCGTGTACTGCACAGAAAGTGTTCATTTACAAGCAGTGAGGTCCATGTGAGGTGAAGAAATTCATTCACTCATTTGTCCGTCATCCTGACAAAATGATGAGATAATAGCTAATATATTAAGGTTGCAAGTTTATGTTATTCTAATTTGTTTTTTGCTATAAGTCAGATCACTGTTAGATAGATGGCTCAGTTACTAATTATTCTGTTGAATAAATAATTTCAGTTTTTGACTTTCAGAAAAAGAAATAAAGTGGTTACCACAGTCAATGTAAAGCAAATACAGTGTTGATGTTTTGCGAATCTCCYCAAAGTATTAACTATATCTGTATTTTGTTGTTTGTGCTAAACCAAGATGAGAAATTCCCAAAGTAAAAAGTATCTTGAAACAGACAGGAAGTTGACTTAAAGTAGTTGGTTGTGGACCATGTRAGAATAAATCACGCTAACAAAATATGAAAGTCCCATTGTTGAAATTAGCAGGTGATAGGGGTTTAACATCGATTAAATGATTAACGATTTAATTACATCAAGGCAAAATGAAAACATCGATCCATATCATCATCATATCCTCMATGTGGATTGATATCATATGCCCAATCAAAACTGTATCATGACACACTTTGTGATATCAGGAAACATTGTAACATCGTCCAAACTCATCAGAAAGACACAAACCAATCTTCCTGAGGTCAAGCAACATAGCTTCTAATTTTTATATATTTTTAAAAATGAACAAGTCTAAGCATAAATTAAACACCTTTAACTAAAAACACAAGTTGGATAATTAGTTGTTTTTAGTTAAAAAAAAAAACTTTTAGGCAGACATGTTTTTTTATTAATGTATTGAGAAATATATTGAGCTTAGCCAACCGTCCTGTTCCAGGTGTGTGCTACCTGCTTGTTTTTAGCTTCTTTTATCCCACCGCTCAAAATATAAACGCGCATTTCGTAATTACACATAACAAGGAGTTGTGGCTAATCCTTTGTTGGYTGTTAGGATTGTTGGTGGAGGATCAGTCTCACCTGCCAGGTGTAGAATATCCCCACCTTTCATGGGAARCTAATGACAGAGGATGAGAACAAAGCAGGAGAGGAAGGAGGGATAAAGCTGGCAGCGAACACACAGGTGGAGAACATATTTGGCTTTAGAGGATAAAAATCATAGAGGATGTGTCCCTTCTCTTTGATTCTCTGTAATTATACATCCGCTGTCCTTGCACAACCATTTGTTTCTCACACAATGAAGTCAAACTTAAAAAATAAAAAAACGTGCTGGCAATTACGAGTTTGATGCTGGATTACTTGAACATGTCCTCTAACTTACAAGTTGTGGCTCTTTACTAGAGTAAAGATAAATACTACCAAGCACAAGGTTAGTGTTTTTCCACTTCCTTAAAGTGTGTGTTATCTTATCTCACAGTTCTGACAACCCTCATTTATCTGTCGCTGACTTCCTTGACATTCTTTGAATTATTTGGTGAAGCTCTGGTATTTAAGTGGCAGAAAAAGGTGCTCAGTTTTTGTTGTCGGTGTCGCTCAGAGTCCTATCCTTCATGTGGACTCCCTGCCGGCAAAACGCCTGCGTTGTATCGTCGGCAGCATTAACACAGGAAGAGATCTGCTTAATAATTACCATGGAGTGACTAATGCAACAGAACTCAGTTGTTGCCATTTGCTGAAGATAATTGCTCCTAATGGCGCTGATCAGGTCAGGYTTGTGAGAAATCATCATTTCAGACATTAGATATTTATGTTTCCAGCCTTCAGTGCCCTGACACGCAGGGCTACTACTGGTACATGAACGAAACAACCTAAACCTCGGTAGAAATCTTGTTTGCTTTGTACTTTGTGCATCTAATACAGAGGAYCCCAAAGTGGGGCCCGCGGGCCAAATTTGGCCCTCCAAYCCATTTCATTTGGCCCACCGGCAGTTGCCATGGTTAGTAGGTTGTAACCTGTTGTACTATGTAGAAAGTAATCGTTTCTTTTCATACATAAGCAGTATTTTTCTTTCTTTTCCTGATGCTGAAATGATTGTATAAGACTGTATGAGAATGTATTGCTGTCATGTCATGTTGACCAGAGAGTTGTGAACTGAATTGCCCTTTTAGGATAAATAAAGTTATTTGACGTTGAAGTAACAGTATTTACACCTAAAGTCATTATTTATCCACTGCTCCAGTGAGTATAAGAGGCTGTAGTGCAGAGATTTCACTCATGGGGTTGACTTTCTATTTGATATATTAGGATTAAACATCAAACATGAAATACATGGAACACCAAGATACTGTATATTTAGCTTAGATTTAACCACACATGTAGATTTGTACACTTTATAAGGCCACAAAAACTCATATTTTATCAATTTATGAAATGTTCCATGAGCCTTTGCTGCTTGAGAGTATGGCAGACTTTCTCCAAATGGACAGACTAAAACAAAAGTGGGCCACCACACTGGCTGCTAGCTTAATCATTAAAAACAATGGACTTTAATTAAAAAGTATTTGTATTTCATGTATTATATTATCACATTGGTCCCGCAGCAACGGATAGATTTTCATTTTGGCCCTCTCGAGGAAAATGTCTGGGCACCCCTGATCTAATAATTAAAATCAGGGCAAAGCATGGTTCAAAGTTGGGTTMATAGAAAGCACAGATCAGTGGGAAAACCAACTCAAACACCAAATCCTTTTAAAGCAGGATTTCTTTATTTATTTTAGTGTGATTTAGAAGTGGAAAATAACTCAGTCCCACAAAGAACACCAAAAGGACATAAATCAGTTTTATTAAGTTGTTTGTTCAGTAATGCAGTAAGAAATAGGAGTAAATGGGAAAAGTGGAGGTCAAGTTTAGGTCTAACAAATCAAATCCCTTGTTTGATAGAAAAGGTTCTTCGGGATTAATAGACTCTGAAGRGGTGGTACGCTGTTGTACTGTGTATCGTTGATCTATAACCCTATCTTTTAATAATGTGATCATTTTTTTCCTCCAGTTTGCATAAAAGTCAGGAATAAAATTGATATAGAAAGCACCTGTTTCTGGGTGTATTTTAGTAGAGTGTTCATATTCGGGAACAACGAGCACATCAAACCTGTTCGGTTTATCCTGCTCAAGACCACCTCAGTACAGATGCATCACTGGCTAAATGTGACCCAATCATGTGATATTTCCTGACTGCGATCACCTGATTGTCCCCGTAAGGTCAACTTGTTCATATTGACGTTTGGGAATACTTCTCAACTGGAGAAAGGAGGACAAAAGGAACAGACAGCCTCTAACCAACAGGAAACCGAACAGCCATTGGAACARGTGCGCAGGAAGAGAGCCAGACATCACTATGAGGGATTATGCAACAGATTGTTGAGATTAGTAAATCAATAAGGGGCATGTGATCAGACGGAGAATAACAAAGACCGCAGTCTGGATGTGACTCAYTGCTTGCTAACATGAACCGCATCAGTGATTTTTTTTTTTTACGACCAACATCATATGTGTCACATTTTTGTAGCCATAAACTCAAGTGCATAATTTCCTCACTTGTTGAGTTTTTTTCTCTTTTTTTTATCCATCTCATTTATTCTTGAAAACTAAAACACTTTCACATTGAACAAAAAGCTCTTGGCTGTGGGATTAGCTTAAAAGCACACAACACCCATGAATCATAAAGGACTTCCCGGTTAGAGTGTGCGCACACAGACACACACTTCTGGTTTGCACATCCATCCGTCTTTAAAAGGGAAATCTCTCTTTGAATTATTCCTTCTCGGGTTGTTTGGGAAGGTTTTAGAGAGGATTTCCCTAAACTGCAGGGAAAAGGTTGAACTGAATCAGGTGGTGTTGATGTTGTGGGTGTGTAAAGCCTATTGAATGTGAGATTAAACTGAGCAAATAAACTTGACTCGACTTGACATTGCAAAGAGATAAGGTGGTTGTGAGTCATTGGAGGAGACTAAACACACATGTATGCACCCACCAAGACCAGAGTTCCATGTTGTTCACAATTGTTTCTGTCTATTCTAAAAAGACCAGTAATTTTGTTGGATTATTGTTTTAAGATGATGTTAAAAGACTAAATTATTCACATTGCAAGAAACAATACGGAACTAGGGGATCATTAAGAATTAGTTTATGGCAGGTCTGCTCAACTAAAATGTTTACAGGGCTTCAGTTACTGAAAGCAACAACTCGGGTCGGACATCCGGCAATTATTGTCATTACGTAAATGTAATTTACAATTTAAAGGCTTACTGAGGCAGGCTGAGCTGTAAAGTCGTAGATCATCTGTATTCCAGGACCACTTCACAGATGAAAATATGTGTAATTTCAGATTTTTTTTTCTCTGATTTAAAATCTAGTTTTCTTTAAAGAAACTCTGCTGTGGGCCGGACTGAGCCCACCCACAGGCTGGATGTGGCCCTGGGCTTACCAGTTGAATAAACTTTTATAAATGCACTTCAAAAATCTATTTTTTTGTTTGTTTTTGTTGTTGTTGTTAGTCAGACATGTAACAATTAAAAAAAGTTAGCCAGTGAGAGAATATTTGCTATTGTTCCTTTACAAGCTAAAGGAGGGATGTTGTGTATTTTCCAGGCACATAGTTCAAGTCTACACCACAATCAAGCAATTTGTTATTATGTTTGTTAAAAAAAATGCTGTATATGTCAAAAATAAATTCATCTTTGCATCATAGTCCATCTAAACACCTTGAAGTTGGCTTCTGTCTCTTTAAGAACATCCTACCGTTTCTGAAACTTCCACTGCAGCATGTCTTCACAATAATGCTTTGGAGGATGTGTGCTCTGTGGGGGCCGGAGCATGGCTGCAGATCAGGGAGGAGCTTTGTAGAAATAGGCGGAGCTTTGTACCAGCAAGTGTTTAGGCAGCTCCACGTGGCTACCACAGGAGATTCAAGGATTTCTCAAACATGCATGAATGAGTCGAAGCAACACTCTGGGGATGTTTTTCATGAGAGAATAACATTATAACYTGATATAAAGCACAAAAGCCCCATCCTCCCAACAACTGGGCTTCTTTTCTGCAGAATAGAAAATTTACTGTGTCCTGGATGAGCGAGAATCTACACCGGCATAACCTCTTAACGTCACAAAACCCTGCTCGAATAAACACCAAAGCTCCCTTGTTTATGCCTGTTTATCTAAACGTGTGATTTAATGTGTGGTTGCTGACTCAAAGAAAAAGCAGCTGTTGCTTCTCTGCTCTGATCGCGCGCAACGTTTTTGTGTCCGCAGGGCATGCGTGTGCTGGTGGATGCCCGGGACAAGCTGGGCATCAGCTGGCAGGGCTGRGAGAACGAGAAGCAGGGCATGCTGGTGATGTCGTGGGAGGGACGGGTGGGCGCCTCCGGGGTGGAACCCGGTGAGTTTCAGCTGTACGTGATGGCGCTGAGCGCGCTCTGGGCAGATGCCGGCATACAGGAGGCCTACGCCCGGCGCTCAGAGTTCCAGCTGGTAAGTAGATTACAACCYGATCTCTCATTCGTTTTTTGTTTACTGCACCACCTGTTAACATCTTGATATGTTTCTTTAAACTGAAAATAATCTGTGGCTCAMTTAGATTACATAGAAAGAAAGTGGAAGCTACAGTAGCAACTCTTCTATGCAATACTTTAAGAACATAAACAACCTTACATGTTTGTTGCTGCCTTCCAGACAAACTCGTGTAACGGATTTTTCTAGTTTGGATGTGGATGAGTTATTTCCATGTTTGTACAATGAACAAAAATAAGACAGATTTACACCACTTTTTTTCTTACTTARTGCACAAAACTCAAGAGCCAGACATTTTTTTTAAATGGTTCACTTTTTTTTTGCAACATTACTGGAAAACCTAAAGCTGACATCATCTCGAGTTATCTCTGCAGCAGCAGTTATAGTTTGGTGCCAGTCTTCTTTAACTGTTTTTGCATCAGCAGTTAGTTTGCATTAATTTTTCCACATCAAGCTATTTAGGGTTCTGTTTTTATAAACATGCAAACGAGCACCCACATGATTTTGGAGAATGTGCTGTAGTCTTCTGCTTATTTTTAAAATGATAAAAACTAAAACTGACTGAAATGTAAAGCACTTTGGTCAGATTTTGTTGTTTTTTATTATTATTATTGTTGTTTTTAATGTGCTATATGAATAAGCTTGATATAGACATTAAAATCTATTTTAATTTCTGCACCTTTTTTATTTATCTTAACATACTGCACATTTTGCTCGTACTGTTTCTGTTTCCCTCTGAGTTAAAGGGCCAATATTATGTGTTTCTCAGGCATATATTTAAATACTTTACCATAATAAAGTATCTATGTCACCTTTAGTTGTTATTAAAACGCTGTTTTATGTTTAAATAGAAAATAAACTTATTTTCTCATCACTTCCTCTTCTAAAAGCCTTGAAATTGGCTCTGTCTCTTTAAGAACCACCTTCTGCTTCTGTCTCACCCATTTCAGTGGGGTGGGTTTCTCGCATGCGCTATGATGCAGTTTACTTGGCATCTGAAAATACATTTCCTCAAAGGTATTTTGAACCTGAAAAGAGCTTCACTGAGTGTGAAGTATAGTGTTGAAAGCAGCAGACAGTTGTTTCACTTTCAGTTTGCTCTGTTACTGCCGAGAGCCTGCAGGAGTCATGGGCGGGGTGTGTGGTGTGGGGGGTGGGGAGGTGTGCTCCGTGATGAGGAAGTTCAGCTTAAAGACACGTCCCAGGGGTGTTTCTGGTCCCAAAAGGCATTTCTGGTCCCCACCTGTCGTTTTGCTCCTCAGCATGGCTGCCTAAAAACGCTGCAGGATTTCTCAAACGTGCATGGATTAGTCAAAGCAAGGCTTTGGACATGTTTTTTAATGAGAGTATAACATTATAACATGATATAAAACTCAAAAAAGTTGATTTTACATGATATTGCCCCGTTAAGAGATAATTGACGGGAGTAAGTAAATAAAGCAATGCTATAGGTTTTGGATGCCTGTTTGATGATAGTTTTTCTAAATGGGCATTAAAAAATAACCAATCAACAATAGAAAGTACTCTTACTACAGTCTTCAACTTATGACGCAGCAAGTTTTTTTTTTTTTGCTTTAAATCTGACGTCAAGAACCAGCTTTGAAAAAAAATCCCCCCTGCTGCGTCTCCTTAGGACAGCAACATCCGAGCATAAAAATAGCTCTTAAACACAACACAGAGACAATATCTAATTGCCAACATCCGTCACACAGGCTATTCCTGCTCCAGAGGACGTACAGTTGCTTTGCACAAGGAAGCAGAGTTTATACATTATTCAGTAAAATAAAAAGGTAAACGGGTTCATGTTTGCGTCAAACAGGTRCGTAATTAGTTTAATATTTCAGATTAAGTAAAGCTCATTACAGTGAACAGCCAATCAGGTGGAGCTCTCTCATTGAGAGACCCAACACTGATTCAACTCGTTGGATCGGCTGGGAAAAAAATCAAAATAAATAAATAAATCATTGACCGGGTTTTAACAGAGCCGACGGTGCGTTACACCGAAAAGACAAGAGAGCCAGACGTTCACCGACCCCGCAGACATTCCTGACAGCTCATTGTCGACTTTGTGTATGAGTGCTCTAATGTGCAACCTTTTGCTTATGACCCCTGAGCTGAAGAGACCTTRGTTTATCGTGTCTTTTCAGAGATACGTACAGAACAATAAAGGTTTCATCAGTCTGTTGTAGCGATGGCATTCAGTCTGGCATTAAAACGCTGCATTAGTTTGCCTCACAGCTTCATTCAGGCATCTTCTTTATGATGGTGACAGAGAGGAGCACGGTGCACGTGGGATCCGATGGTTCATTAAGTGAGGTATAACACTGATGTCCTGTTAAAGTGGCTGGAACTGAAGTGAGCTGTAGTAGCACTTCAGATGGGATCAGATGAAATGGCCTCTTTTTTTCCCCCATGTTTAAACAGTTTAAATAACAGAGTTCTGAATACCAAAGGTTTTATTTTACAGGAATAAAGTTGCTTTTATCTTGAGGGAAAAAGATTTCTCTCTTACCTTGGAACCAGCATCTCTTTCCTGTCTGTTAAGTAAATTAGAGATAAACGCTGTAGTTATGCTCTATTTACAGAATTCAGAAATGTTTTAAACCAGCCAGACTTACTGGAATTTAGTTTTTCAGAACTACAGTTTTTCACTCGTTTTCTGTCCAGTCCTTGTACCCAACCATGACAGCATATGGCACAGTGTGAGATTCGAAAAAGAAAATAAGGGAAGTTAGAAAGTGCAGGACAAACAAAGAAGTGTCATCCACAGCAGAGGAAGAAAGTTTGAAAGTCATGGCTTAGAAATAGAAATAAGAAAAACGCAAAGACCTGACGCCGGAGAGTGCGTCATCCTTCAGTTGATCATGTGTGTCAAGTTATCACCTGATAGCTTGATAGCTCTTTGGAAATCATATTAAACACGTCAAAAAGTGCTATTTTGGGTTATTTGTCATAGATTCAACTACAAAAACAGGAACAGACTGTGTCTGTGACAGACTGCTGGTAACAAAGTGCCCAAAGATCCTGTTCAAAATTGTCAACTTGCTATTTTATTTTGTTTGCTGACACAACACTGGTTCATCCCCTGTGTTTAAGAGTCTTTTWTTATGCCTGAATTATTTAGTCAAAATTAAGTAGCAAAGTAATCAAACAGTCAGTGTTGGACTGAAAATCAATGAAAATATGTCCAAAGTGTAAAGATGAACTTCAAGAAACCTTCAAAAAGCCTGAACTGCTGATCAAGGCCCATTTAACTAACAAAACTCTGGCTCCTTCATGCATAGTGTTAAAAAAATTAAATAAAATGAAGGGTGGCTTGAGACTTTTGCACAGTGCTGTATTTAGCCTATGCTTTAATAGGGATTTGTTAAAAAAAAGAGAAAATATTTTCTAAGTGAAATAACATTTCTACAATGTATTCCAAAGCACACACATTTTATTTGATAACATATTCCAAGATGAAGACTTCATTAAGAGCTATATCCTGAATGTGTGAAATATAAACCAGCCTTCAGTTTGTTATTTAAAAAAAAGGGTTATTATCATAGAGCTTGCGTCTCCTGCTGGGATGATYCTTCATGTTTGGTGTTGTAGGTTCTTGCTAGGACTGGAAAAAGTGGTGTCAAACAACAGCTTCTAATTTAAATTAATTATTTCAACTAAATGCTAGTCCAGTGGAGTCCAATCCTGGTCCTGGAGGGCCTCTAACCTGCATGTTTTAGAGGTTTTCCRGCTCTAACACACCTGATTTGAATGAATGGGTTATGAACAGGCTGCTGCAGAACTTGAAGAGGTAATTCAGTCACTGAATCAGGTGCGTTGGAGCAGAGAAACAAGTAAAACATGCAGGAAAGAGGCCCTCGAGGATAGGGCTGCCACAAATGATTATTTTAATAAACGATTAATCACCGATTATTTATTCGATTAGTCGACTAATCGGATCATATGTTAATTGAATAAGAAACATAGAGCTTATCGCGCCAGAATGCAGCTGCTATTATATAACCATGGTTAGATTTTAGTTACATGCTAACTAAAAATAATTGCTGTGGAAGGCAAGTTCTGCTCTGCAGATATTACACAGGTTTCTCTCTCATTTTCTTAAAAAGATCCCACACTTTTGAGCTCCATTGCTGGGTAGCCATGATACCAGAGCCTGTCTGTATAATGTCTTGTGACGTCCAC
>NW_013953976.1:0-371 GCF_001266775.1 Austrofundulus limnaeus | reverse complement strand
CAACAAGAGCCAACAAATATGCTGCGAAGGGCCAGACAGACTGTTAATGGTGCATAATGGTTCAACAGAACGTTATGAATGACCACTAACCATATTGTAGGCAGAGGAGAATGTCTCACGGTTTCGACACAGCCAGCTGGTTCGCTCTGTTTTTTTGCTGTGGCAGCCGCTTTTATTCAGGCTTTATGGAAAGTGACACAGCAGCTTTACTGTTTCCTCCAGGCTGTAAATCTGACCTTTTGCCTTGTTTCGCATTTATCAGTGACAGAACAATCTGGAGTCGGGCAGATGCCACTTCCTCTCACTTAACATACTGTGTGTGTGTGTGTGTGTGTGTGTGTGTGTGTGTGTGTGTGTGTGTGTGTGTGTGT
>NW_013953975.1:48145-48956 GCF_001266775.1 Austrofundulus limnaeus | reverse complement strand
ATCATGCACGCTCAATAGGGGGCACTGTGTAACACGCTCCTGACTGACTGGTGCACCGTGGGGCAACGTGTCCAAGCAGCTTGCAGATTTTTAAATGCCTCCAAACATGCTTACCTCTTGTTTTATCGCTTTTATTTTTTAAAAAATCGGGGGGAGTAAATAGTAAATGTACTAGGTTAAAAAGTTTTTCTGTGTCAGAAAAACACCAAAATATATTTTTTGTTTCTTTAAAGAATAAATAGTGTTAAAGATTTGATTAAAGTTTTCAGTGAAAGAGAAGTTTGAACATTTTCATTGCGCTGCTCAGTCTAATCTTTGTGGTAAAAGTGAAACAGTAAACATCCGTTTTCACTGCCATGCTCTGGCCTGTTGTATTCCTTTCTCTGACCTGTGGAGCTGACACTGCCATCCTTCACTCCGCAGAGGTCATTTCCGGGTAAGCACAGACTTCCCCTTTGTCCGAGTCCAAAATAAGAGAGAAAACTCTGCTCCACAGTGTTGGAATCCACCACGATTGTATTTATAATCTGAAGACAAACATAAGATTCACCCCCCTCGCATTGACTGTTCACTATAATTCATTAAGGTCTAGGGGATTTTCTATTCATAGCACATTCTGCAAGGAAATACCCCGATGCTTGTAAATTTAGCTTTTACGGTGTGAAAACGAGGCGTCCTAAATTGTGTCCTAGTTTTACAGGAGTCCACACATGTCAAAGATTTAGGGACTGTTTTTTTAATAGATAATACCAAGGATTAAAAGCAAAATTTTATTTCATAGGGACAAAACGAACCAAATGTACTACATAAT
>NW_013953975.1:46537-47145 GCF_001266775.1 Austrofundulus limnaeus | reverse complement strand
TATATATTCTTATTGTTCCATTTTAAAGGCTATGACTCCACAGGACTGAACAGCCTTCACTCAGGTGAGGCCCCACATGAACGCTCCTAACGCGCAGGTTTGTCCAAAAGTCACAACCTGTTTGTGGAATCAGACCTTGTGCATCTTCTCCTCACGTCTGAAGTGCAGTCTGCAAACTCTGCTCCTTTCATTTCACTCTGCATTGTTTACAGCAATATAGGGCACCGGGCCCATAAATCTTCCCCTTGCTCTGCCAAAGACAGCGCCATTTGTATGCACCGTTTTAACCGACAGCATCCTCTGCCCATTAACGTCTTCTCCCCAGCCTCTCCCCTGCACTGCTCTGTCCTCTGGACATACATTAACTGATCCGTGTTATCCTCTGGAAAACAATTATGTGTTTTTCCCTCCTTTAATTTTGCAAGCGTGTAAAGGAATATTACATGAAGGTAACGTTTTATTTGTGAGGAAAACAAAAAAAAAACATTTATGTGTCGCATGCAGTCGAGTTCAAAATCTTCTGCGCAGCTGCGACTCACCCCCCCCCCATCCTCCTCCTCCTCTCCTCTTCTCCAACACCGTTTTTCCTCTCCTCTGAACGTTATTGG
>NW_013953975.1:38274-44014 GCF_001266775.1 Austrofundulus limnaeus | reverse complement strand
CAAAACAAAACAAAACAAAACAAAAAAGACAAACAAATAAAAAAAAAGAGGGTGGGGGTGGGGGGACTGGGCGTCAAAAAATGTCCACAATGTTGCTTCACAGAAGCACCAACCGATGAAGCCTGATTAATGCAAATGAGTCGGCCTTGTAGAAAAGAAAAAAAAATCTTGATTGCCTCCTTTGTCTTTGTGCAGCAATGACTGTCAAGCCTTTGTCTGACCACTCCCATTGAATACTCGGACAGTTAAAACATATGTTATTTAAAGGAAAAGGCCGCCACTTTACAACGTCAGCGTGCTATTTGTTGCGAACCGAGGTTACCTGAGTTCATTTAAATAATCTCGTTATAAAGACTGATAATAACATTTAATATCTATAAAGTAGCATGAAAACACGAGGATAGAGAAAAATATTTATTATAATTCTTCTTATTATTCTATTTTTGATGAAAAATCAGTTCAGAGTGAAATGCCTTATTGAATTTATTTTAAAAATAAAAGCTTAAAAAAACACTGCGTTCGGTAATACTCACGCTTTATTCTGTCGCGTTTGAACAAAATCTCTTCGCCTATTTTATTTTATTTTATTTTGATTTTTAATTAAGAACCTACCGCAAACCAGTTGAGGATGTCGCGACTTCTTCACATCTCGTCAGTGATTTATAAATATTAAAAGAAWGCGTCTAAAATAAAAGCAGAGTCTTCATGCAGCGCACGTGTAATCATTGTTTGTCTTCCTCCTCCTCCTCCTCTTCCTCCACTGCTTTCCTTTTTCCTCTCTTCTTCGCCTCTCCATGTTCCTTCTCATGATTTTTTTGTTTGTTTTAAATCCCTAGATAATAATAATAAAAAAAAGACGAGAAGCTCGTAGAAATGTCGGAAGAAATATTGCAGAAGCTTCTTCGGGCACACCAAGTTGCCAACAACTCCGGAGCGTCGCCATTGGACGCGCGGACCCACGTGACCAYGGCACCCTGATGGTAAATATTACCCAAGTGTTCCACATGGTTTTTACTCCACATCCTCTGACCTGCCTACCTTTATTCATTCAGCTTAATTGTGATCGGATATTAGGCAAATCCTCGTTGTTTTTAGTGCTGCTCGGGGACTTTGTGTGTTTTTTTTTTTTTTGGTTTGTTTTTATTTGAGGCAGTTTGATGAGCTGGGTCCATGGACCCCCAACAGTGTGCTGCCCTCCCGCTGCAGCTGCGTGGCAACAGTTCTGCTATGAACTCTGGACAAGTGCCAAACCTGAGCGTGGGACGCCTTGAAAAAGGAGGACCAGGGGGAGGAGGAGGGGGCCCAGATGCTGAGCAGCAAAACATGACCTCTACTGTTCCTTTCAGCTCCAGGTTGGACCCACGGAACGTTTCTGAGTGCCCTCTGGGGCCCGTGGTTCAGTGCCAGGCCAAGGGCAAGCTGGACACCAAAAGCAGGGGCTGCAGTCTCATCTGTCACTCAGGCGTCACGTTTCCCTGGATGAAGTCACAGAAAACCAGCTCTGGACAATCTGGTAACTATTTTACTTTTATTCTTTCTTTTTTTCACTCTAAAATTGATCAAACTATTTGTAATACTTGTTTCATGCACTGAACTGTTTTGTGTTAACAGTCTGCAAAAGATTTGACATCTTCTCCCCTTTATTTTAAAATACGTCTGAGAGAAATTGTAGCCACGCGTCATGTATTGTTTTATGTCTCCTTTGTGCAAACAAAAGTTCAAATAAAAAAGCTTTCAAATAAAGGTCTGTTTTTTTAAATTACAGCTTAATTTATTAATTTTTAACAACAAAAAGTTTTGTCTCATTTTTAGAACACAAACTGCTCACTTTGCTAAAAGGGAAAAAGGCATCCACATAAGCAGATGAGGTAAAATACAAGTTCAAACATTTCCTTCTTGATTGGCTTCATTTAGATTTATGCTTAATAAAAGACAACCTGACTTTACACCAAGCACAAGTATAACATGAAGCAGTCTATTATGTGAGCATTCCTTTTAACGTAGCCACTATTAAACACCCATTAACCCCTCCTCATCATATTGGTATCAACAGGGCCTTGGTGATGCTCATATACATGTCAAACTGAATCCCTAATGGCGGTTATTTTCAGTGGCGCTCCCAAGGTACCTTTTAAGTGACTGAGATGGGGATTTGACAGGTCTGCTTCCGTGTGGAGCTCTGATTAATGTGGCCTGTCAGGCAGCCGCGGTGGCGTCAGATGTTTTCCCCAGACTGCTTCTTCGGCAGGGAACTTTCCCTGAACACATGACGCGCCAGACAGCCAGTCTTGTAAGGAGTCTGAAGCATGACTGAATAGGAACTTAGGGCTCCAGCAGGTCTCAGGTTGATTAGCTGAGGATTAACGTGGGCCTCGCTGGCACCTGAAGGCTTCCTGAAGGCCGTCCATTTCCAGATTGAGATGTCAGACATGTCGCGTGTCCCTTTTTAACTCTTTTCTTCTTCTTCTGTATATCTACATCTTCAGCGAGCAGTCGTGTGGCAGGCAGAGCAACGAGGAGGGAGAGAACCGCTTTCACCAACAACCAGCTGCTGGAGCTGGAGAAGGAGTTCCACTTCAGTCCTTACCTGCRGCGCCACCGGAGGCTGGAGATGGCAGCCGGGCTGCACCTCACCGACCGCCAGGTCAAGATCTGGTTCCAGAACCGCAGAATGAGGCACAAGAAAGAGCAGAAGTATGGCAAAAAGGAGGCAAGCTTGTTCTTGGGGTCTCCATCCAATTTCAGTTCTTACCCAGACCACCTCCCAGCAGCATGTGCTGCCAGAACATCTTCTCCCTCGGAGCTTCTCTCCATGGACTGCTCCTTGTCCTCCCTGTTTGGGTCGTTTAGTGACAGCAGCAGCGCTCCGAGTCTTTACCCCGCAGACCTCTCCCATTTAAACTGCTTGCTTCCATCTGCTGCAAACGGTCCGCCGCCCTCCTGCGCAGACATCGATGGCCATCAGCAGGCCGGCTTCTCAAACTGGCCCTGAGGCGCCATAAAGGCCATCCCCTTCTGTGCTCTTAAAAATCTCAATCATATCTTCACTTACTTATAAAAAGACTGGGGGAATGTCTGATCAGCATCAAAGGAATGCCTTCCACTTAACACATCCTTCTCATTCTTCATGATACATTTTAATTAAACTATATGGAAAAAAATCATCCTAATTAAAGGAGAGCTGCTGTAATATCTTTCATGTTTTTTTGTATGCTGGTCTTGCTCACAGTGGGAGATGTTTGAACAGTGAATCAATCCATTTTTGAGTTTTATGAGTTTTTATTTTAGGACATTAAGGCATGCAGAGGCAGACTTTAAAATGAATTTTCTGTATATCTCTGCTTATCATTTAATTCTTATCCTATTTTCTGATCTGAACTGTAAATGTGTTGTTTGTGTTAAATGTTTTATATGTACAATGAACTGAAATCACGTTGCATTGTTTTTCTTGTTAGTTCCAATAAAGCTTCCAGTCCTTCATACTTTTGTTGATTCACTGCAATGTCGTAAACTGCACATGCTTAAGAAAAGCATTTAGGGAACCCGTAATCTTGTACAGGGTTTCCCCTTTTGTATTGCTTATTAGAATGACATCCTCGCTAGCAGTATTTCATGATTACGATTTCTTGGATGGGATCCCAAAAGGGAAAAGGGGGAAGGATTAACATATTCAAATTAAAGCGTGCTTTAGATTCATTGAAAAACTTAACAGTGTTGTGTATTCAAGTTGCACAATCTTGCCTCTCCCGCTCCCTTGACTCAGAGTTCCCCACCATTAATCACTGAGACAAGCCAGTTTTTCCAGCATTCCAACCACAAGCTCTGAACCCACTGGGCACCATGACAAGATCTCTCGCCTCCTCCTTCCCTGCCCTCACCTTTTTTCCCCCTACAGTTAAATTGTAATGCTGCAAGTTGGGTCTGGCCTCCTTTCTCTGGGGGCATGTTAGCCGTGTAGAGTGGAAGCCTTCCTGACATGCCGCAAGGCCACAAGAGACCAACGCTGCTCAGCGGCCAAAGACAACACACTGTATTATTCTAAAGGGTAATGCTGAGTTGCTCCCTGGCTTCCATTCTTTATGGAAAGCAGATCCCYGAATGTAAACTGCGTCATCTGAGTGTTATTTTCCATTCAAAAACTGGATTTTCACTGAAGATTAGTTTTGACAGAAGTGGGTCAAACGCGCTCCAAGGGTTTCAACAGTTTTGTGCGTCAAAGACAAAGCTGCACATGATGAACGAGCGAACCATCTTGTACACGTCCTAATGTGAGCGTTAGTATAAATATYGTAAACAAAACTGCGCACTAATTTTGGGCATGCTGACAGTTTTATATCAGTGGCCTTACTTGTGAATGAGCTGTCACAGAGGGCTACTGACAGCTATGAAATGGGGAGCGGTAAAGCTGATCCCCTGGTGGTTCTAATGGATTCCTAYTCCTAATTCATTATCAGTCCACGGATCAGCTGTCATTTGGTAAATATTCAGCACCATTTGCAGCCGGTTTCGGTGTTGTGGGAGCTGTTTAGCAGCTATGAGTACATGRGAACTTTTTAAATCAAATAAACATGCACAACACATCTGTATAAATAAATGCTGACAGGAAAAAAAAGTAGCAAAGAGAGAGAGAAATGGATGAAAACATACTGTTCTCCTGAATCAGTATGTTCACTGGAGACAGAAAGAGGGGGAGACTCTGCAAAAGGCAACGCTAGATTCCTGAGATTCTTGGATCTGCTGGGTGATTTATGGTTCTGGTGGTGCTGAGGCTCAAAAAGACCTTTACCTCTACTCCTCAACACATTCTCCTCTCAGACACTACGAGCGATCTGTGGTAATTCTGTTGGTGGGGTCAAGGAGGATCCCCTGGGGTCAAGGGAAGCCTCCACTCAAGGGCCTCACAGCAAAKGGGGAACACTCTACATCTATTCGAACATTGAGTTAGCCGGCTGTTCTCACATTAGGCTGGTCCTCGTCAGCATCTAACGTCATTATTTCGCTCTTGTTCACTTGACTCCTTTGACTACTTTACGTGGCATCTGTCAGTAAAGAGAGATGATCTGCAGCAGCTACAGATCCCAACATGTTTGGTTTTCCTCTTCATACTTTGCAACAGATATCTCTTTAAAGTGATTGCATTAGAACCACATTTGGATACGATCCATAGTTATTAAAAAAAGATTTGTCTCATTTAAAACAGTTAAACAATTTTGCCACCGCTTACAAAATATTTTGCATAGTGACACTTATACAGAACTGAAGCCAAAACTTCTCAGCTCTTAACAAAGATGTGTCACCTTAAATAATAATRAAGCATGTCATCATGCACAACACAAACGTAGAGCCAACAAAATGTTATGTTGCTGTTACAGTACACCATTTGTGTCAACATGAAGTGTTCTCATTTATTGAACAAAGATCACTACTGAATATAAATGAATAATGGTGACAGTGATAATCAGAGTCTATAGTGTCTGCCTCGGTTTGATGTATGACCCAAACTAGAAGGTCCTAAAAATGAGAGTTCCCAAAACCATCAAAGCCCAATGCAGGGTAATTTCTTCAAGACTAGAAATTCAGTTTCATTGCTTTCATAGTTTATTTCATACATTGTTTTTTTGTAAATAAATTTCTGCAAACATTGTGTTTGAACCATTTGTGTATCATATGTTATAAAAATAGTGTATTATATGTTTTTAGAATTGTAATTTTTATACATTTTGAAATATTTAACTTTGTT
>NW_013953975.1:19123-37274 GCF_001266775.1 Austrofundulus limnaeus | reverse complement strand
AAAAAAGTGTGACATTAAGTGTGTGTTGTTGAACAATCAGCTGGATAAAATGCCAGAAGCGTAGCAGCATAAAGGCACTGTGTCGTTTTTTACAAGCCAACAGACGTAAGTCCGAGATAAATCACCGCCTTATCACTGACCATTTTTTTCTTCAGCTGTAAGTTCAAACATCTTTAAAAAAAACAAACAAACAAACAAACAACAACAAAAACAAGTTTTGAAATGAGAAGTTTGACCTCCAAACACCAATAAATCAGTTTGACTGAAATCTATCAGAAGGAACATCCACAGGAGTTCACACAGAAAGTCAAAACCAAGTGCAAATGTCAGTCAGTAGTGAGGATACTCAGGGCAATCTGATTTTCTTCATACAGCGCCAAAAGGGTCAACACACACACACACACACACACACACACACACACACACATCACACAGGAAAAGTGACAAAAATAAAACCATTTTAAGAAACTGACAGAATCGAAAATATTAAAAATAACGGGTTTTTAAAAAAAGTCCAGACAAACTGCTTAAGAAGCCGTCGGTTGATGCTTTGAACACAAATATTCATTTCATGGCACGCCAGCTTTGTTTAATGTGTAAAGATAATACAGTTTAAACACATCGTATGTGTATTTACAGCAGACATATTTCGTTTTTGGGCGGAGCTTCAACCAWCCTTCGTGCCAAGCTGAGCTAACTCATTAATCCCTCCTGCATTAAAGTCAAAACTAATGTGTGATCACAGCTACTCTCCGAACGAAAACACGACATTTTTATAATCTGTTTGTCCTTAAGGAGCTCGGAGATAAATATGAAACCTTTTCAAGCTAGAGCACCACTCAGCATGCAACTGTAGTGAAATTAAATTAGGATGTTTTTCAAGTGTGGACGGCTTTTTTTGACATAAATATTTTTTAAATATTAAAAAAAAATCAAGATAAAATGCACTTTAAGACAAAATCAATCACACAAGAGGGAATATATTGCCTTTGGAGCTTACAAAAAAATACCTTTGTCTTTGAACAAAGCCTCATTTKTTTGCCTAAAAACACAAAATCAAAGGCGCATAATTGCAAATTCTGTCGATCAAGACACGTGCGCGCCTCAGAAATTACCATTAGGCCTCTGTTAGGCGCAGTTATGCAGAAATGACAAAAAAATGGCCTCTTGTATTTTGAGAGGAAACTGGGATTAGGCACCAAGCTCACTTAAAGTTTAAAGCCAAATATATACAAAGTATATAGATAAATACTGTATACATAAACAAAGACACTTGTTTCACAGCTGTTTGTTGAAAAACAAAATCAAAAATAGCAAAGGCTTGTGTCAAAATGTTACATAAAGGAATGTTATCTGGTGACTCCAGACTCAGTGCACATGGACGTTCCTTAGTTCTCACAACAGCAAAACATCACTTAAATTGAAATAATAATAATAATAAAAAAAAGAAAAATAATCTCTGTGCTTAGTTCAGCTTGTTCGTTTTGATCCACAACCAGCCAGGACCAGGAAGTTAAACATTCGTGGTCCGAGAAAGGGTTTGGTTTGTTCGTTTTGACTTTTACACATWTAAATTTGTACACAGATGATGGAGACGTCACGCCGCTTCAGCTTCCCTAGTAGATGACCTCGTAGACGGTTGCTTTTTTGTCACCTGAGCCCGTCACAATGTACTTATCGTCTATGGAGATGTCGCAGCTCAACACTGACGATGACTCCTTTGACTGTGAGGGGGGAAAAAATGTGTGCACATGTTTTAAAAATAAGGACAAAATAAGTACGCATTTTTTCGAGATGAGTTCAACACAGCCTTTTTATTAATCGTCCTCTAATAAAAAAGTCAACGAATTGAAACTGACTGGATTTCATTCTCAAAAAATATATCTCAGTCCTCCTCCTGGCGATACAAACGCTTCCTCGCTCACCTGAAAAATGCTGGCTCCATACGGGGTTCTCCACGCGTTGAGCAGATTGTCTTTCCCTGTGCTCACAAACCATTTTCCTGCAGGGAACAGGAAGATCATTTTAAACGTGTCCTCATACAGAAATACAAGCAGAGAAGAAACATTGCCTTCGCGTTCAGTGTCAAATGATAAAAAGTAAAAAACTAAATATTCTATTTAATATTCATAAGTTCGACATCAAAAACTGAAATTTTGTGCACTTCTGCAGGTGTTTTAGCATGAAATGTTTGCAAGAACATGCGTTTTAACAACACAGACAATGGGCATCTTAAAAGTTAATGTTAGGAACCGGAGAAAGTCGTCTGACATCCTGGTTTWAAAAAAATGCCCCCAGTAGCATTTGGAAACGACCGGAATTGTTAAAGGCAGAAACCGCACCATTTTTGTCCACCAGTGGAACAAAGACTGTTAAGGGGTTAAATTACAGAATATTTTTATAATTCTAAAAACCAAAATGTGTCCAAATGTCTGTTTTTAAAAACAGAAAACTGCTGTTCATTTCGCGTACTTATCAATCTCACTCGCAGCTTGCTGCATCGTTATACTGCCCCCTAAGGYCTGGGAGGTGTGTCAAATATGGGAGGAAGAAAACCGATACAATGTTATTTTTAAAAATTTCAATATATATCAATATTTAGATTTTCATGCACAGCCTGAATGTTTGTAAAGTGTATGTGTATTGTTTTATTTTACTATTTTCCCCACATTTTCAAACTTCAGCTTGGTGTGATGGTAAACTGTAAGCTAACACAGAAGAAACGTTGTTTTGTGCRAACTTAAATTAGCTCGACACAAACCGGGGTATTTTTGTGGCAAGTGGCACAGCACAACATGCAGCTTCTCATTTGGAGGTCTCTTTTGTGCCTGCATCACATTTTGGGTTATTTACAGGTGACCCTCAGCCTGATTAACAAATAATCTGAGATTTTTTTTAAATAAGCCACATAATATAATGTTTCAACTCTAATGTAAAGTTTAAACCAGTCAGCCAGAACTCTTACCGCAATGAGCGAATCTGAGCGACAGCACGCAGCTTTCATGCAGGTGGAGCTGGTACTTGTCAGGTTTGGTGACGTGCAGAACCTCCACGTTACTGTTCTCCATCCCCACTGCCAGCCACTCACCAGTCGGACAATAACCCAGAGAGAAGATCTGCAACCAAAGCAAACCAAGTTGCCGGACACTTATAGCACATGAGTCAAGGTGAAGCTAAATAAATGTACTCATAATTGCACGAAGAACCCAATAAATCCAGTGTTATTTATTATAGTTGAGAAATGGCTGCAAAGATAAAGGCATAAGAAGTTTATCAGCCATATTGCTCCCTGTCTGCTCTGCCCTCACTGAAATCTCTTTATTGCACGCTCGCGTGTGCACACTCAGGGTTCTGAAATGGGTCTATTCAGGAAAATTGCAGTAATGGTCTATTATTGCTGCTTTTCTTCTAAGCCGAAAAAAAAAAACCCAACCCTAAATTCAAACTGCGAGTATTATTAGCGTTAAAAGTATTCGAGGGCAGGACAAAAACAGTTTGGCCTTTAGTGTGGGTTAAATGCTCTGAACTGAGCTCGTAAATTACTGCAATAAATCAAAAGCTGAGACAGTAATCACACACATTGCAGTTTGCAGTGACTCGTCCTGCACATTTTTACCAGTCAGTGACCTTTTTACTTAAACTTACCCACCGACTTACAGTAAAATGTTTCTGTTTCCAAACCAAAGCCTATAGATGCAATAACTCACAGCTACAAGCTACAATATGGGACTAAGCTAATCCCACTCTGTTTCACAAATAAACAACATTTTTCTGTGTGTTATCTATTGTTTGTTGGGTACCTGGGAGGTGAAGTCGTGCTGCTGCAGCTGTCGTCCCTCTCTCAGATCCCAGGAGCGGACGGTGTTGTCCAGGCCTCCAGTCCACAGTTTGGTTCCATCATTGGAGATGTCTATACAGCTGGCCCCATCAGTGTGGCCCTGAAACTGCCTGCACAAAAACAAAAGCAAACAGATCCCTTTAAGGGGAAATATCATGTAAAATCAACTTTTTTGAGTTTTATATCATGTTATAACGTTATCCCCTCATCAAAACCATGCCCAGAATCTTGCTATGGCTCATTCGTGCATGTTTGAGAGTCATTTAGGAGAACAAAAATGACTGGTTGGGCCTAGAACCGCCTTTTAGGTGCAGCTCCTCCTCTGGGCTGTGTCTTCAAGCCAAGTTTCCTCATCACAGAACACACCTCCCCCCGCGACTCCTGCAGGCTATCTGCAGCTACAACCAGCAAACAACTGGTGAAATCGCCCGTCTTCTGAGCTCGTAACACTTCAGTCTAGGGTTGGGCATTATCGTATCGTGTGCAATTAATCGTCAGAAGAACATTAATCGATTACTTTTTGGCACTTGACAATTAATACGATTAATGGCACCAGACAGTCAGTCCGCTCGGTGCTCCTCTCTGCTTCAAATATGAAGAACATTAAAAATGAAGTTCTGTAATTTATTTATCTATCAACACAATTGATGTATAGCCTGAGATCTGTAATTTTCTCACAATTTGGAACAATTTTTTATAAAGAGCAAATCTTTCCCACTAAATTGGTCATGTGACTACAAAATAAGGGTGTCCAGGGACTCCAGGGGATTAATCGTCAAATTAATCATTATCGGCTAAATACCACAATTAATCGTGATTATTTTTTTTGCCAATATTGCCCAACCCTACTTCAGTCCCATCATTTTCAGATTAAAAAATGCCTTTGAGGAAATCTATTTTCAAATAGTTTGACTTCAATTTTGGAAGTAACCTAGCCTGGCCCTTGCTTCCCTACGCAGTTCCGCTCAGTTCTAGTTTCCCTTCACTGCGCCGTCAGGGATTCCTCCCATAGACAAGGATTTCTTCAGGAGATTTTCGTTTGGGCCAGTCAGAGAACAGAAGGTGGAGTTTTAAACGACAACGTTGATTTTCTGAACAGTGCCTGCTTGTAGTTTATTTTACCTGGGCCAATCAGCAAACAGAATGAGGAGTTTTGAACGACGTTGGTTTTCTGCACAGTGTCTGCTAGTTAGTTTATCAATGGCAGTGGAGGAAGTGAATGAAGCCAGTCTGTGTTGATAAGGCTTCCAAATTAAATTAAATTTGTCTGACGAAGCAGCAGTTCTCATTTACAATCGTCTTGTTCAGCTCGGTACTTTTCTCCTCTCAGTAGGGTTGTTTACAGCACACGCAATTTCCGGCTAGCTTCTTAGCTTAGCCTCCTTCACAGTGGAGCTGGCGCACACATACATTGCGGCCAACCAATCCAATCATTTTAAACTTCAACAGAGGCCACGCCTCCAGCAAGAATCGCTTCTCTATAGCCGAGAGTCCAGACCCTTGTATGAAGCAAAGCGGAGGACAAGGGTCTGGTTTTAACCAGGCTAGAAGTAACCCTCCGACAAAAAAACTTTTTATTTGTATATTTGTGCGAGCCACTTTACGGATGATAGCTTTCTGAACCAAAGGGAATTTAACAGCGGACTAATAACAATTCAATTGTTATTGCAACAAAATACACTGCTCCTAAGACTGGTAGCAAACAGCATGAAACGTTATGATGACATGCAGAAATGGGTGTGACAGAAGTGGTAGGAGGTTCTTAAAGAGACAGAAGCTAATTTCAAGATGGTTAGGAACAGTTATGAGTCAAAGGCAAATTTGTTTTTGATTTATACATATAAACAGCARTTTCATATCAACTGAAGGTGACATAGTTATTTGATTTTGGTACTGAATTGAACTATAAGCCTGAGAAACACATAAAACTGGTCCTTTAAATGAAGTATTGAGCCATTGTTGGCCTTTTTGACAAAATTAATTAGAAATCTGATGTCACCCACCTGACCAGAGTCTGGTTGTGAAGATCCCAGACAGCGATGTTTCCATCAGAGCAGCAGGAAAAGCACACTTTGGAGTCAGGGCTGATGGCCAGAGCGTAACACGCCGGCGCTGATGAAGTTAGTTCTGCTTTGATCCGAGGAGTCGGTGTCGCCAAATCCCAAATGGACAAGGTGCTCGCCTCGCCGCCAACAATGAGCGTCCGACCATCCGGGAGCAGTCGACACGATCGGATGTAGTTATCCCTGTTCTGATGTGACAGAGACGGTGCAGCTGTTTGAAAAAAAATGTGTTAAATAAGCTCTAATGCACGTGTTGCTTGCACTTACAAGGCAGTCCAGTTGGGATACAGGGGTTTTGTTTCCTGGGTGACTGATGTCCCACACCTTCACGCAGCCTTTGCCCCCCGTGTAAACATGACGCGTGGGGTTACTGATGGTAACGGCGCACACCACCTCTCCGTGGCTCAGCGTATTGATCTGCCGAGCGTGGCGCGGGATGCCAGGGCCGATCAGTGCATCGGGAGGAAAAGGCACGGGTTGCATTTGTCCGTCAGCGCTCACATGAAAGGAGTACGCACTGAGGAGACAGAGTGGTGATAAAAAATAAATAAATAAATAAATAAATAAATAAAAAATAAATAAATAAAAAATAAATAAATAAATAAATAAAAGCAAATAGCAGGGACTGAATGTCAACATGACTGAATGACAAAACAAAACATACGGCTTTCCACCGGGAATTCCCGACAGGTTGGGAGGAAGGCCTGGGACACGGATGTGGTGGTGAGGATCAAATCCCACCTAAACAGTTTCAGAGGATGACACAGTTCAGCACCATCCCACAGTCACTACAGTATTTTACTGGCCCTCCCCAGCTTTTAAAGGGATCCCCGATTAGTTGTAACATTAGACTTTATTTGATAAACATATATTTTAACTGTAAAATAAAGACTGTAAAAATACTGTAAGCTGTTTAGTTTTTAAATTTTTTTTAAATATATTTTAACACAGACGGAGCCATTTTATTTACACACAAAGCATTCTGGGTAAATGATGACGTGGATAGGTCCTCGGTACGAGGCTGCTAGCGAGCTATATCCACCCTGAAGGTTAATCTTGGACAATATCTGATGATCGACTCTTTTAAATGAAACCAGAGAGCGTTGACAGAGAGGAGAAGGTAGAAATGACTCAGCCTGTAACTGAAAATATGGATGGAGGACAACAGAGCTGCTTCATGGAAGAAGAACCTTAGCTTAGCCTGTTAGCCTTCACACTAGCCCTCACGCTATATTGCKTCATATGTATTAGCTCGGCGCTAGCYRGACAAACAAGATAAACRGAGGTCCTCCATCCATATTTTCAGTTACAGGTTTTTGTGTTCCCCTCTCTGTCATGTGGATGGAGGACCTCAGTGACGAGAGGAGAATGTGTAGCGCTGAGCTAATACATATATATGGTGATAGCATCGGGGCTTACGCTAAAGCTAACAGGCTAAGCTGAGGTTCTTCTTCCATGAAGCAGCTCTGTTGTCCTCCATCCATATTTTCAGTTACAGGCTGAGTCATTTCTACCTTCTCCTCTCTGTCAACGCTCTCTGGTTTCATTTAAAAGAGTCGATCATCAGATATTGTCCAAGATTAACCTTCAGGGTGGATATAGCTTGCTAGCAGCCTCGCACCGAGGACCTAGTTAATGTCATCATTTACCCAGAATGCTTTGTGTGTAAATAAAATGGCCCCGTCCGTGTAATATATTTTTAAACTTTTAGTTTAAAAATGATAAAAACTAAACAGCCTACAGTATTTTAACAGTCTTTATTTTACAGTTAAAATATATGTTTATCAAATAAAGTCTAATGTTACAACTAATCAGGGATCCCTTTAAACAAAAATGAGTTCGTATTCAGAGTTTGGGCGAGAGGTCAGGTTACCACTTGCGTGCGTCCATAGGCTGCCACGGCGGCGGCGGCCACTGCGCTCATCTGCGGGGAGATGTTGTGCAGGCCGGCGTACGCTGCTCCAGCCCCACCCAGCTCTCCGTTCATACCAGGGTGGGGAACCATTCCGAACGGACCCGGGTACGAGCAGGGCACTGCGAGAGGCGTGCGAAGACCGGGAGCTGAAAGACCAACACAAGCTGTGAAATCGGAATTTAGGTACGTTTTAGTAGTCTTTGTAGTAATTAGCATTTAGACAACAATTTAAGGCAACTTTTGCTTTGAGCTAATGAAAGGAAACTGCAATTATTTCCCAATCTCATCTACTGAATGTAGAGGATTTTGGAGAAACATTTGACATTTCAAAAGGTGGGCAAGCATGTAATTTTATGTATTTTAATGAAACTTTCAAGAGTAAAGCATTATCACTCGAGTTCTTTATTAAAAATCTTGAGGATTCCAAAGTGAGGATTATACATTTCTTCAAAGAGCATTATTTTTATTCCTGTTTTGTGTCAGGTGCTCACCCAGCATCTCAGCTCCTGCAGGTTTGCTCGGTGTAGGCCTCAGACCAGGGGTGGAGGTGCTGCTGGGTGTGGGGACCTCAGAGCGAGACGTCGGGGTGCTGGACTTGGACACTGGGGTTGTGGACTTTTCATTCTGCATCCAAAAACACAAAACAAATGTAAGAAATGAGCAAAGCAGAAACACTAAATCAAGCAGAAATGATTCCGCTTTGTGAGTTGTGATTTTTGCATTTATGCCTGAAAATAGAAAGCCACCCTGAGAGCAAGTGAAAAGATCAGAAGGTTTTCATTTCCCAACTGACTCACCAGATTATTCTCTTTGGATTTGGATGACGGTGTGCTGCTTGAGGAGGCGATGGAGGAAGGACTCAGGGGTGCGTCTTTCTTCAACAAGCGATTTTTGTCCAATCCGTTTTCCCGGGGASAGTGGGCGGGACTTCCTCGAGGAGACGCAGGATCCTGAGACGGGTGAGCACAGATGTGTCTGAGGAACCAAGATTCATTTCTTCCAACCAGGTAATACAGAAGATTTGATCAGGAAAAACTGTTTAGTACCTCATTGGAAACATCCACCACCAAGTTATCATCACTCTTCTCTCCATCACTTTCCTGAGATTCATGCAGAACAAAAGCAATTTGACTTTTTATTTAGACATGAGAGAATTTGTATTTTACACAACATATGCAGTGTGCTCAACAATTAGAAAGCTAAAGAAGGCAGAACTCTTCCTAACAGCTAAAAAGAGCAAAACAATGAACATTAAAAGTAGCAAAATAGTATCCAAAAGTGGCAAATATCTGGTTCTCGCTAAAAGTAGCTAAATGTTAATAATGGGCGAAACCAGAGGGGTGCCACCCCTGAACAATTCTCAAGTGGGTGTGGATCTTGGATTTTGTATTTGCATTTAGATTTAGATTGCTCTCTGATACTACTGTATTAGCTGTGTATGTTTTAAAGTAGCTTAATTATAGTCCTTTTGTAAAGTTAGTATTAGCATTAGTGGTTAGCATAATTTGGGATTAACATCGACAATTGGTATTTAATCATTCTTAGCTCCTCCACGTCAAATTTAATCTCAATAACTCTTAAAATGGCTGAATTGTGGCATTTTAAAACAAGCTGTGGTGGCCATCTTGAATTTGTGATTAGCATTTAGGATTTGGTAAAGATTGTTTTTGGGTACTTCCACACAAATCTTCAGCTTTTTACATCTAAAAATGGCTGAATAATAAATCGTGACTAACATTCAGAATGTTTTGTTTATCACTCTTGGCTATAGTCACAAATTTCAGCTCAATATTTCTTTAAAACAGCCGAATTAAAGCCATTTGATGGCCTTCTTTAATTTTTAAATCCGGAGTACTTTTCTTTATTTGTACATGACCCCCCTTAAAAACTCATTGGAAACCCCTAGCAAAAACCTTTAGCTCCGCCCCTGCTAACTAACACCAGAAACTGATATAGCTCACACTTTGCCTTCATTATAAATTTGATAATACTCCTCCATTCCTCTGGCAGGGTCTATATAAGCATCTTTACTCACATAGCGTGTTGAGGTCAGCTCCTTCTCATCCGTTTTCTGCTTCTTGCTGTCAGATGAAAAATCGCTTGAACTTCGGTGTTTTTCGCCGGTTCGAAAACTGGCTGTCGGAGACACAGATGAACTCTGCAAAAATGAAAAAATAAACACTTAAAGAAGCTAAAGTAAACATATATCTCAGTTGTAATCCAAGAAGATGTGATGTTTGAGTATTTACCAAACCAAATGTTAGTCATTATCTGTAAAACTGCCTGAGTTTCAGCCATTTTTGTGTTTGCTAAGGTTGCTAATTTGTGGCAGCCATCTTGGATTGGAGTGACGCTAAACATTAAGGATTTGTAGATAGACATCCACAGATTTCTTTCTGAGGGTTTCAATATAATTTGTCCATTGAATCATGAGATATTTTGCTAAAAGACATGGGCTAAAACATCATCATCGGGCAAAAAAGAAACAGGATAACTACAACACTTCCTGTGACAACATTCCGTTTTTACATGTACAGATCAGCATCCAGTCCTCTGATATCMCCATCCTTTCAATATCATTACTGAGGAATTAGTGGTCTTTGAGAAGCAAAGATCAAACTAAGGTCAGTTAAACATCTCCCCCTCGTGTCTCTCCGCCTCTCATCAGGAGGCGCTGCTCGCCCGGCAGACACTGGACAGAGAGGAGAAAAATAAATCCAGACATTTAGCTCGACCTTTCCACTAACTCATGCCTGTGACCTTTCCGCCGCCCTTTGCCGTGCTGCAAGTGTTGATGGCGAAGATTCTGTGTGTGCGGGGCAGACTCAGGTTCGGTGTGTGTGTTTGTGTATGTGTGTGTCCTGTTTACATTTTCYAGCTCTGTATGTGCAAATAATCTTTGGGGCGTCAGCGTGTGTATAGAGGTGTTTCTCCTTGAGTGATAAGGAGCAAGTTGAGCCATCGCTCTCTGTCACCTCCTTTTCAGGCTGATTAGATTAATTAGCCCGRGGATTAATTCACTTCAAAAACCCATCCATCCATTTCCTTTACCCACTTCTTTATTCTGGGTCGCAATGAGCTGGTTTCTATCTCCAGCAGTCACTGTGAGAGGGGCGGGGTAAACCCTGGACAGGTCACAAGTCTATTACAAGGACACATAAATGAGACAAACATCATTTCCACCTGGGAAAATTTAGAGTTAACAATCACTCTAACATGCATAGCTCCCAGCCAGGAGGCGATCCTACGATCTAACCACTGTTCCACCGTCCCGCCCACTTCAAAAGCTAATTAATTTAGCCACGGAGGCAATTGAAGGCAATGKCGGCAGAAACAAGCATTGCAACTGTGACAAACTCTTTGGTGCTGGTGAGTGAAAGTATTCATTTTTTATTGACATTATAATTACGTTCGTCRCCCATGTCAATTTGATTCTGCAGCTCCTGATAATAATATCTGTAGCCTCCTGCTTCTTGATTTTTTTCCCTCCCCCTTCCGTTTCAGAATCAGCATGGCTTCTGTTTGGCTCAAATAATCAGGTGAGGAATTGCAAAATAATAATGTTGGTGGTTGATTCAAGTTCCAGCCAACATGTCAATGCACATTTTTTTATGTAACTGATGACAATGAGCTTTCTGGTCACATTACATCAAGGCGTGTAAGTTGGCATTTTTAAACTTAAARGTAAATAAACATATCTGATGTCAGTTTATATTACTTCTATTTTTGCAGTTGACTGTGTTCAGCCTARAAGCGTGTGACCATATGATGTGTGTGCACAAACAACAATAAAACCAATAAAAACCACCGCAGGCAAAAAAAAAAGGCCGTGAGTACAATCATGTGTTATCCACATTTCAACCCATCACTCAGAGGACCACAAACTGTGTCTAATTATCACCTGCCTCCAAGAGGTGAAGGCGGACAYTAATCATGTTYTTACCAKAATATCTCATGAAATAAAAATGGATGAATATTAATGAAACTTGCAGAAAATAATCACCAAATGTTCCTCCACAACATCTTGCCATGAGTTGGAGTCAATCCAGTTCAAGACAGCTGCCACAGCCAACCGAACTTATAAAAAAGGTACAAAAATGATCATAACTCTGTCAATATTTTAGATATCAACCTAAAGATTGGTGTAGTAGTGTCTGACACTGATCCCTGACACATATTCTGAGCTCTACCTGTTAACTGTTTGGAGGAGGGACCTCCCATGCCTTAGGCAATATAGGCAAATGCTAAGGGAACCATCCATCTAGGGGGTGCCACAAATAGGGGACAAACTTATTTRCAGAGTATAGTTGATGGAATAGTCAGTCAGTTACTCAAGTTTATGAAGTTTTAACYTATTCTGTTTCAAATAAATTTGTAGTTAACTTTTAATTAGAAAACCTTGTTTAAGAAAAAAAATTTAAGACAAAACTATTTAATTTGATATGTAGGGGCGCCCCCTGAAATCTTGCCTAAGGCACCAAATTAGCTCAGGCCGGCCCTGGATTGGAGTCTAATCTTTCTGTCTGTTAGCAAAACATGTCATAAARCACTGCACAATGAAACCTTCAGAAAATAATCACTGCATCCGTGTACATTAGTTGCTTGTTTTTTGCAGTTTGCTTTATTTTTTTAACCCCCAACACACTCTCTGAGGGACATTTTACAGTACTGCAGACTGAACACATCAAGATTGTCAAGGGTTTGACCAAAAAGGCTACAACTCCGATTCCGCAACACAAGATGATTCTAGAACAAAACTCTTGCATAAAAGTGGTTGGTGATATGCATTTCTTCAGCAGAGTTGGTCATGGAGTTCCTCAGGGTTTGGTGCTTGGACCAATCCTCTTTAGCCTGAAACCTGGTTCTACTGGAGGTTTTTCCTGAGGGAGTTTTTCCTTTCCACTGATGCCAATGTGCTGCTCAGGATGGGAGACTGTGACGAAGTGAAGATTAAATGCAATCTGATTGCTTCCTTAGATTGATTTTTTTTGCTTGTTTGTTTTGTTTTTTGTACAGTGCCCTGAGATGACATTTGTTGTGGCTTGGTGCTATATAAATAAACTGAATTGAATTGATTTGAATTGAAATTAGTGAATTTGCCAACTTTTAGAGAGATTTCTCTGCTAGTTTTCCCAGTTTAACATATCTACTCCCAACTTGATACATTAAAACACAACTTTGTAAACACTTAGTGTCACTTTACGCAGTTCCAACAAGTTGCATGGGACATCCAGATTTCATCAGTTGTAATCTACAGACTGCAATCAGAGCTTTTCCATGAGCATCTCAGCACTAATAAAAAGACACCGACTCAAGTTGGAAAAATTAAACAAAGGTCAAAACAGAAAATGAGAGGTCTATAAAGTACTTGAAAAAAACTAAGTAAAAGTATACTTACATGAACAGAAAATGACTTTGGTAATAATAAATTTCTCTGATGACAAAATGTAAAAGTCATAAAACTGTTCACAAAAATTGTAAAAGTAAAAGAAAAACAAAAAGAAGAAGTATTTTTACACACGCTCTAAGAAATAAACTGTTAAATTTACTAAGCCAAACTGATTCCTCTAAGCCAGATCAAGTAAATTAAGCAATATTTGTATATTCTTTGCTCAATTTACTCAACTAGGCTTAGTGAAACCAGCTGACATGACTTGGTTGAGTAAATTCAACATTTCATTTTTTTAAAGTGCATAAACATTTTTTTCACAAGTTCGAACATTTTTAATTTTGTAACGAGTTAACTAGGTGTTACATTTTGATGTAAAGAAGTAAAAGTATCAATTTTAGCTTTAAATTGTAATGAAATAAAAGTAAAAGTAGCTATTAAAAAATTGGTAAAATTACAAATCCTCAAAAAATACTAAGTACTGTAACGAAGTAAATGTACTTCGTTACTATAAACCTCTGCAGAAAATACTAAAAGAGAGAGAAGTCATTTTTGTAAAGATCTGTCTGAACTAAAGAGACCTTGTTAGAAAAGGATTTACTTTTTCTAAGCATTCGTTGCATGATCTTAGTCCTTTTTTTCTATTTAAGGTCATTAAAAAGAAAGAATACCTTTTTTGTAAAATACCTTTACAAATTAAAATAATATATCACATGTTATGCTGAAAGAGGAACACTACAAGTATATAAAGTGAAAATCCAAAAGCCAATCAGTGAGATTTACTGCACAACTGATCCGACTGTGAGCTTCCCACTTCTTCCAGCCAGCGCTAACAAAAGGTCRACAAAGGTGCTGTCCTTGAACGCACCACGACTGTTTAATTGACTGCCTGTCGTGGCTGCAACGGGTCTGCAGACGCACACCGATGTGTCGTTTGCACACACACACGCGCACCTTTCTCAGGTGTTAATGCCAAGGACATTAAGGCACAGATGTTCCTGCAGTTCACACAAACTGTACTCTGCGGACTGTTGCCACGACAACCGTAGATCACTGACAAGCGTTTTATTGSTTTCATGGAGTGACTGTTGGCCGCTATGTCAAAGAGCATCGCTCTGCGTGTGTGTTTGTGTAGTTGTGTGTGTCAGTGTGTGTCTCGCAGAGCGCTAATGAAAGGAATTCATCATTCTGGCCTCGATGTCCTTATCGCTGATTTCTGATGACCTCACAAACACACACTCACACAAACACACACACACACACATACACAGCTACTAATTGCTCCAATCATGGAGCAGACAGCTTAGTGCGTGTGTGCACGCATGTGTGTTTGTGTGCACACTTCATGGGGGGCAAGGGAAGCATATTAAAACATTCTCCCGGTTTTTACTGACTCCAGATCCGAGAACACACACAAACACACACACACACACACACACACAGCTCTGTAACTGTGTGTGTGTGTTCTCTGCTATGTGTGTTTGTGAGCATGTGAGCTCAGTCTGCCCGTATAAAGAAATGCAAATCTGCTCATTGAGTATTCAACAAACCAAATGTTTGCCTTGGGAGAAAAGTGCCGCTTAAGAGACTAATTACTACAAGCACTGGATGTAACCGTGATCTGTTCCATAACCTTTCTGCTTCTTTACTCTCCCACTTAGATTTTGTCTTTGTTTTTCTTGCTTTGTACTTTTATTTATTTTTTCTTGTTATCATTTTCACAAATCAGACGGTTTGATTAAATTAATTTCTTTGGGCACAGTGAAAATATAAATACAACATTAGCAATTCAGAATGATAATTGTGTCTTTATATCAGGGAGATTATTTTCATTATATACAGTATTTTTCATCTAAAWACGCAGTACATTTCATTATTTTTTTTCTACATGTAGGGACTTTAAATGAAACTATAAGTAAAAATAGCAACATTTTCTTGAAGACAAGTTTAGGTTTTCATTTAGGTTTCACTAATAATAAATTTATTTCAAAAAGGCAACAACTGTTTCCTTTTCATTTGATTTATTAGTTGATGTTTAACTATTAAAAAGAAATGCATTAACAGCACACACACAATTATAAACTACGGTAAATAAATTAAAATTAACGAAATAATAATTTAAGATGTGGAATTCCTCACCACCTTTTATATCAGAGTTTTAAGATCATGWGTTGAGAAATGAAGTTGTAGTTAAACATTGTCACGTAGAGTCTTAAACACTATCAGTAACAAGATCAGAGCACATTTTATGAATGACTCTCAGCTYCTACCACCAAATTTTAGCACCTTGTCTGCAAAATCGACTGAATTATAGCCATTTATAATTTCTTACGGTTGTGGTGGTCATTTTGATTTGGGTTCACTCCAAAAGTTAGTCGGTTGTAGATGTGCATCCATTACTTATTTCCTAAAGGTTTACTTATTTCAGCCGGTTCGGATGTTATCAGTCCATTAAATGGACGTTATCAGCGGTTATCAGTCCCATAGAATGGTTTCAGACTGMTTACATACTAATACYTTGGAAGGCAGTATGCCGGGCTCCAGTCTACTTTAACCTGGCCCAGGTCTTTTRCTCTAAAATTAACCTTAGTGACTTTATGCCTCACACTAACCAGCTGACAGTCTGAAGCCATTCTATGGGACTGATAACCGCTGATAACGTCCATTTAATGGACTGATAACATCCGAAGCGGGTGCTTATTTCCTAAAAATATGCCCAGGGGTTTATGTGATATTTTACTAACAGACATATACACGTTTAGCTGTCAGTGGAATTKGAGCTGGTGCAGGTGTGCTATTTAACATAAAATATCTAAAAACTGACAGACCAGAGCTATTTCTATAGTTCAGTGCTTTATTTCCCTGTGTAATACAACATAGAAAAATAGAAAGGACTTACCTTAACCGAGTCTCTGTCTGAAAAGGTAAAAGACATAAAACAGAAATAAAAAATGATTAAAGACTAATTATTGATCCAAAGAAACCAAGTTAAKACATACATAAAACACCACAGAGAGACATGCCTGTAACCAGTTTTGATTTGCTCGTGACTATTTCCTGGAAAATCTTTGAAGAGCTCAAACTCAGAGCAGATCTTGGTAATTAATACTCAAACAAAAACACACACTCCTAATAAAATAAMATTTTCCTGTTTCTAGAGTTCGCCTCTGATTCTCACCGTCACTAAAACTCACAACCTTCTGTCTGCAAAGGATGGATGAGACCTTTAGAAATTTTCAAAAGGAAGCCGTTTCACTTGAACCTCACAGCTGAGCTGATGTCAAGAGACAGAAAACTTAAAAAAATATTTAAAAAAATAATGTTAGCTTCAATGAACTGATAGGTTCAGTGTCAAAAGCAGAAAATAAACCATATGCACAAAAGGCTTTATAAGAAGGATAGAAGGTTTTTAGCACATTCAGAGAAATCATGACCTCAGTTACTCAAAGAAAACGATGAAGATTCAATAAGAGAAATAAAACACAATGAACACATCAGCAGATCTCCTGTTTGTTGCTGAATAGCCTCGTTGGAAYACGAGATGTTACTTTGACATCAATGTGATGTGCTATAAAAGCTTAAAGAAGTGTTTATATTAGCACAATAAACGAAATAGTTAAAATATAACCATACAACAAAATCTGCCTTAAAATCTTTGACGTTTGTTTGATTTGATCCAGTTGATGATATCATTTGAGTTCTTGGGTTATTTTATCTAAAGAGCATTTATACTCAAAACATTGTACTTTGTTAACTGTAGTTATTCTTTTATTATTATTAATTATATTTTAATTTTGGATGTTTTCTATTGCATCGCTACCATAAAAAACACATTTCTTTCATCTAATACTTACAAAAAAGTTGTCTAAAACCGCTGAAAACTGTAAAATGAACCCAATAAAGTATTTCTTCCCTTCCTGCATTTATTCTCAGGAACTCTGAGGGCAGAATTGGATTTTGATTTTTTATTGATTGTCCTCCCTTAATGTGGGTTAGTGCTACCTGCATTAGCAGCTGTTAGCTTTACTGCAGCTGCAGGGCAAGGTTAACGGCTTCACTGCACGGTAAAAACCCTCCCAGACAGGCTGCAAAAGAGTAATTAAGTGGTGGAACACACTGTTTCTCTCTCTCACGCACACACACAGTCACATGGTCTCAGTGAACAGTAATTAAATAGTTGAACTCAGAGTCAGATCAGAGACAAATAAAATCAGTTCTTGATGTACAAGAGGGAAGAGGAATGGATGTGTAATGCTTCTTATTAGACCAATTAAACTGGAATAATGAGGAATCAGCTTGTAATTGTTTTAACTCAGAGCAGAAAACAGCAGCACACGTTCAGACACGGTTCATAGAAGTCATTATTCTAAACATGTTGAACCGGTGTGGGATTATTTTGTTCACTTCATTTAGCTGAGCTTTAACCAAAAAGCTGTGAGTGATGTGAAAGGGGTTTCGACTCGCCTCTGGCGTGCTCGCTGTTGTTTTCGTGGTGTTTCCTCTCGTCTTTGAGCGGCAGCTGGTGGCTCAGCGCAGAGGACAGGGCCAGCAGGCTGGCAGTACTMGCTCCAGGGGGCAGAGGGGGCTGAAGACCTGCTGGATGGGGGGTGAGCGGGACTGGAATGGCATGGCCGTGGGAGAGGTGCTGAGCCTGGAGCTGCTGCTGCTGAAGGACATTCAGAAGCACCAGTTAAATATGGACAAAACACACACTGAATGGTGTAAGTGACCACATCATGATAAAAATATTTAGATTTAAAGACAGAACACTGAACACCCGGTCGTCTTAATTTGAGAAACGATGGAGTTTTGTGATTTTTCCAAGTTTAGCAAAATATCCATAAAGTGAACTTGACTTGTAACCATGTTTGCTTTTTTTAAAGCCAGCCTGCAGCTTACACTCACCGGCCACTTTATTAGGTACACCTGTCCAACTGCTCGTTAAC
>NW_013953975.1:12283-18123 GCF_001266775.1 Austrofundulus limnaeus | reverse complement strand
GTGTGTGTGTGTGTGTGTGTGTGTGTGTGTGTGTGTGTGTGTGTGTGTGGGGACATTAAACTCACTCCTATAATGGCGTTGAGTTCAGCCATGGTGACCTGCTTGGCTCTCTCCACCGCCTGCACCACCTGCTGCTGATGCTGAAGGATGGAGAGAAAATATCAGTGAGCGATTTAATGTAACAGTAGCTGTGATTAAAAAAAACTTATCTTGTTAAATACAGATATTTGGCTTTAAGTGGTGATTAGGAAGTAATTCACGTTTAAGGACAAACGGTACAACAGCACAACGACGCTTTTTCAGTATTTCCTTGGCACGCAGTATTTTAAATGCAACAGGAATTTAGAGAATGAGTGTCGTGCTGTTTTAAAGAAGACCTAAAGTGAGCTCATTAGACCATAAACACCCCAGGAAATAGTTTAATAAGGTAATAACTTAAGTGAGAAATGGGGTCATTAACTTATGGAGTTCTGAACCGTCTGCCTGCGTTTTTACAACCGCGGGGGTTCCAGCTTGCTGACCATTTGAAAAACTACTGGTTTTACTTCTCAGACCTGAAAGTGTCCGTTAACACCATTAGAGATGCACCAACTGCAGTTTGTAAAGGACACAATCATTCGGGGATTATATTTGTCATTCAGTAACCTGGGGACGTCCGGTTACAGCTGGAATGAGAAGCTTTTGGTAATGCAAACAGGAAACATMAACACTTGCTGGCTACACTTTTTACTAAAAATGAGTGGTGTTCCATATTCAGTGTTTTCGTTTCACTTTTTGCTAAATGTACTGTGTTTTTGGTGGGTGAAAAAACAGAAATTTATGGAGAAGATGGCATCAAAACCTACTTAAGAAATCAGAACAACTGATATTATCAGGCTAGCTTTGTCCTGATCCCATCTAAATTACACAGTTGTGCTGGAAAGTTCAAACATGGAGAAAAAACAATAAATAATGTAAAACAATAATAATAGCCATGATTGTTTTTTGGGGTTCACCAGCCATACTCTAATTTTCTCTTTTTTATTTTGATGTAGCTTTCATCTTATTTCTTATAAATTGTAGGAAATTTTGCAATCCTGTTTCAAATGAAAATTGTCTAAAGAAAAAAAATGAATGTAGCCAAATCCYTTATTTGATTTGTTCTCACTCCTGAATGGTTCCAGTTATACCTTAATAAATGGTTATAAACATAATTTATGTGTTATAAATATATAGATGTTGAGCTCTAAATTATAAAATATTTGGTTTGAGTTAAAATTGACCTTGTGTTTTAGACTTGTATCTGTATACCGTATTTTTCGGACTATAAGCCGTGACTTTTTTCCTGAACTTTGAACCATGCGGCTTATAGTCCACTGCGGCTTATATGTGGATTTTTTTTCTTCAGCCACCAGGGGGCTCTTTAGCCGGAGGTGTGGTTGCCACGAGTAAAAGGAAGAAGAAGAAGCACCATTTTGTTTTAGCTAGTAGCAGACACGACACGACGGATTAATCTTCGACAGACACGACAAAATATTTCTCTTCAAATTCAAATGCGCTCATCATGGAAAAGAATAGAAGATCTTCCTATGATGCCACTTTTAAGTTGAAGGCTATCGAAATTGCGCAACAGGAGGGAAATAGAGGCACTGCATGTCAGCTCGGCCCGAGTTCCGAAAGGCTGGACTGCTACGTGAAGGAGGCACCACAGCTTCAGAGCCAGCATCACCCCGGGACGACAGCGACACAGAAAGCAACGCTGAACAGATACCGCTGTGTGACGCAGCTTTTCTGAGCTTGTTCAACTCCGACACTGAAGAAGAGGACTTCGAAGGTTTCAGCGCGTCGGAGGAAGATGAATGAGACCTTCCGTTGTTTTGGTGGATCAGAAAATGTTAAAGAAAACTACCAAAATAAGGTCAGTTAAATGAACCGTATTCCTCCGAACTTTAATTCCTAATGGTTTGCTTTTTATGTTTTGATGTTGAATTCACTTTGACGACAATTTTGGGTGTACTGTTTTTTTTAATGTTGGGGGTGCGGCTTATAGTCCAAAAAATACGGTATATAATCATAGTTCTTGTCATAATACATGACCATCACAGTGTTAATCCATAGATTACGACAACATGTTTAAAAGCACACAAAGACTTTGTCCAAACAAAGAACAAATGTTTCTATCAGTTTGGGTTGATAAATCTTTGCTGTTGTTGTTCTTTTCAAATGAATAAACCAGAGGTGTTGCTAAAAAAAACAAAGGTTTTTTACACTGTGTACTGAATTTGACTTCAGTACAGTCAGAGCAATGTCGAAACACTGCTAAAAAGTACCTGAATGAAAGTTGGAGACAATAAATGTCTCAAAATTCTGGACAAAACCATTCACTGTGTTTATAAAAAAAACAAGGTTTGAATCAGATCCASTTTAAGATCCATTAAATATGAACTCAGGAGACATTTCTGATTTATTACTTCTGTTGAATACAGTGTTTCAAATATTTGAGATGATTGTTGAGAAGAAGCTCAGCTTGTGTGAAAGCTGTCCAACAGGCTTTTTATCGTTTTAAAATTACTGTTCTTTCACCGTCTTTAGAGCCATGTTTTGTGTGGACARGTATTTTCTTGTTTATTTGTAGTTCGGTCAGCTCCCACGTCTCCAAAGAGAAAAAAAAATGCTGGTAAATCTTTATCACAGCAACAGAGAGGAACAAACAGAGATGACAGTACGGAGTCACAGGACGGATACAGAGTGGAGAAGACAGATCCAGACAGGGGAGGGAAAAAAAGAGCAGAAAGACTCATCCAGGAGTGCAAAAAACATCAAAGTAAACCAGAGATGAAAGAGCTTATCAGGTGTGGAAATGAACCTGACCATCGGGTTCAGCAACACGCCTGCTCTCCGAGCCGAACCCAGCAGAACGTGACTCGAGAATGGATCCACAGCCCTGATAAATACTTTCAAACAACYGCTACCTTCTTATTACTGCTTCCATGATTGAACTGAATGATTTGATGAGGTGACACATCATGAAAAATCTGCTTTTTTTAGCCGTTAAATACATTTTGTTGTGAACTTGGAGATGCTATAGTGCAGAAAAGTTGAACGTAGTCCCTCCTGGTGCTGCGTAGATATCTTTATATTCTGTTTGCGTCATATTTTTCAATCTGTTCACTTTTTTTTCTATGTTCTATGATGTTTTCTGAACTATTACGTCACAGTAGCTACGTTTACATGGATATAAATAATCAGATTAAACGGCCATTCGGAATAAAATTGCATTATGTAAACACCCCATTCGGTTTATTCGGACCCGATTCAGCTTGACCTAAATGAAAGGGGTGGTTTATGCCGATTGGCAATCCGAACAACGTGCATGTAAACACTCGTCATGATTGGATTGTGCGCATGTAAAGAACACATTCCGATTATTTAATCCGAATACATTTCAATCCGATCAAAAAATTTTGTGCATGTAAACATAGTGTTTGCGATGAAATTTCTAAATAATGTCTGCATCAGTTTGGTGGTCTTCATTCTTCTGGTTCTGGGTCAGACTCTGGCTCCAACATAAGGCTGGATGGACAAGTCTTTCCTTGTTGACATGTTTTGATTAATTTGTAAATAATACATTTCTGCGCAGCTATATAGTTGTAAACCCCTCRATCCATACATGTTAAATTGTGCGGATTGCCCGTAATTTCCACAGATTTACAATCTTTTATCAAAAACTCAATTTCAAATTTATTTTACATGTCAGAGGGACGTAAACAAAAACAATAAATAACATCAAAAAACCATCTTCCATCCTGCGCTCCTACTTTGCGGTGCAGGTGCTGTCGTTTCCAAGGCCAACGGTCCGCCTGCACCCCACCTCCCCCGCGTGTGATTAATACAGATTTTTTTACCTTTTTGATTATACAGGTAAACGTCCAAAGGGGTTGATATGTACAGTAGGTCTATCAAAATGGACCGCTCTGGAAGCTGGAGAGGGACGGGGTGTGAAGRGCCTCGTTTGGATTTAAAGAGACAGCCTCAAAACGAGTTGATCCGAGACACACCTCAGAGAAGGAGTGAAAGAGGGGCTTGTGGAGTTACAATAAAGGGGAATTCAGACCAAAGCCTTGCAGTTCCACTTTATACAGACCTCAACCGAAGGATTTAAATGTGAAAAAAGAGGATTTAAAAGCATCACATGTCTCCTTTAATGCTTAGAAAACCAGCGGCCCAGTACAATATTAAAATCTTAGCAACAACAAAGCTCCCATCAAAGAAAAAAAAAACTCTAAGTAGATTTGAAACAATATCAGAAATTGAGAGGAATTTAAAAAAACAACAGAATCCTCCTCAACATATGTGGACACAGCTGACAGTATTTGCTGCATGATAACAATAAAACGAGGTGCTTTTACACAACGTTTCATCGGAGCGCAGTGAATGAGGCTGTGCGTGAACACAAAGCAGCTTCCTCTTCCTGCCTCGCTTCTCCTCAGGCCTCCGGGCTGTGTAGCAGCACCACCGTCTAATGCCATTATTCCTAATCCACCCTAAACCCTCCTAATCCATGGCTAATCTGAAGGAGAGCTTTTGGAGTCCAAACTCACTCGTTCCTGCTGTTCCCACCCCTCAACACACACACACACACACACAAACACACACCATTAGCTCCTCAGAGGGAGGATTTATCACCTTAACACACACGCAGACACACTTTGGATAATAAACAGTATAAAACACTTTATACACCCACATCTGTATAAATACACAAATGAATGTTTTTTTTCCTACTAAAAGTATTTTTTCCACACACTCCACTGTTTGGCTCCTGCATGTGTTAGTGGGAGACATTTGATAAGTTCAGAGCCTATCTGCCTATCCTTAGTAGGGAGGATTAGCCCAGGATAATCTGTGTGTGTGTGTGTGACTGTTTGCAAGTATGTGTGCGTGTTTTTATTTTGCCCCTTTTTTCCCCGTCTGAATCCTCCACGCAATTTTCCTCCCATTTATTCAGCCTTCTTTCCTCCCTCCTATTCTTCCTCTCACCCACGTGCCTCTTAACTCAGAGCGACAGGCYTTTTGGACTCTTACCTCTTGAGAGAGGAAAGGGATGACTTGGGCGCAGATTGCGTTCAGCCGTTTGACAATTTCCGCCTGCAAGACAGAGGGGTGCAGGGAAGAGGGGTGCGAAAAGAGAAAGACGTCATCATCCTCTTCGCTCAGCTTTAAAGGCTGAGATTACCACAGTTTATGTTGAAATGACTCATTATTTTTCATGTACAAAAATCCATACTGTCACATGCAAAACTTTGATTGCTGTGAGGTTTAAACTGAWTACTATGGAGCTTTTCAAAGTAAAACATGACCTAAAATAACCCAAGAATCTCACAGTCCTGGAAAAATTAACAAAATGCTAAAAAATATATATATAACAAAATATTACTGAATGACTGTTAACTCCCACAAAAACTGTTTAAGAGCTGTACTTCGACAAAGAGGTGTTAGAACYTTATTTTGTTGCTCTCTTTTTAAACTACACAAAGCTTATTTTCATGCTTTAGAATAACAGRCCTAGTTTTTACATGGAGAGCCATTCATTTAGCTATTAAGAGTCAAATCGATACACAAAAACAAACATTTATTGTTCTGCCTCTCAGCCTCTAAATGTGACAAAAACCATTCTGTGTATACAGAAGTAGAAATCAATCTGTTGCACACAAAACGTTATGCATTTTCAATTTATASGATTTTTATAATAAAAAAGAACAACAATGAGAGTTATCACTAATGTACCTTTTTATCCTTTTCAGGTTCTGCTAAGTGCTTTAGAAAGTTTCTTATTCGCTGATTCATCCAGTGTAGTGCTG
>NW_013953975.1:0-12269 GCF_001266775.1 Austrofundulus limnaeus | reverse complement strand
ACCACTACCCCTCTCTTCTATTGCTAAACTGAATGCTGTGATAAAACACACACACACACACACACACAAATACATTACCATCCAGGCATGCTGCTGTGAGAGTCAAAATAATTTGCTTCCAAACCTCTCTCACACACAAACACACACACACACAAACACAACACACACACGCCTAAAGCACGCAACACACAGGCTGCAGGCAGAAATTAGGGATTCACTCTGCCGACATCAGAAATCATTCGGCACCACACAGAGCTACAGGCCACATTTTACCGCTTCTCATTTTGTCTGCCTTGTCCTTACACACACACACACACACACACCAACACAACACAACACACACTCACATAAACACACAAACAAATACAAAAAAAAACCCAGCAGCAGGCAGGCGGGATTTATAAGAGACACCCCATATTTCATCCGACAACTATGATTAGTGTGCCAGTAAAAAAAAAAAAAACTGCATGTGTGTGCAACATTCACACACTTCCACGCAGGAGTAAACACAAACAGGCAGCGCACTCACAAGCGAATGTGAGCGCGCGGAAAAGTGTGCACGGATTCACAAATAGTGCATACAAAACTAAGCAAACATCTAAAGTGTGCCTACAGACTAACACACACATAAAACATGCACGCAGTGTAAATATGTGCAATATGGATGGGCTGTTAAACACACACACACACACAAAGCAAAGCAAAGTAAACAGACTGTATAGTTACAGAAAACACACACACAGCAAGACAAAGGGGAAGCATTTATTATGTCTCCTCTTACTGACACACACACATTCATTTCTGCGAGCATGGATGTGTAGCTGCTTCGCTGTGGTCCATTTATCGTGGCAGCTCGTGTGTGGCTAACACAGACATTTATGCTAATGAGCCTCAAAAAAAAGAAGGAAAAAAAAAGAAAAGGCAGCAGCAATGTAAAGGCTCGTTAAAGGCCAAATCCTTATTGGCCCCAGTCATTTTWCAGCCCATTATCTTGTTCAATTAAACTGATGAAATTCTTATTCACATGTGAAACGGCCATCGGCTCGCAAGGCAACTGGACAGACAGGCACGAGTAGTTTGATCACTCTTATTTTTTGTGTTAACCCTTCAAATATATGAATATAAGTAATATTTATAACTTTCTATTAGTTGTTTTTTTTTGCCACAAATTTTGCTCGTCTTTAACAAAAATTTTGCAGAAATAAAACAATGTTTTATAAATATTACTGTTGTCCTGGAGGGAAATTTAAACCATTAAAATGAACTCATCCTGCAAGATTCTTAGCAGCTTTGGAATGCAAACGTCAAATTTGTTCGAAAACAGAAAGCGTAAACAACGATTTGTGTTTCGCTGCACCGTCTTTTTATATTTTTGGCAGAAATGGTGGAGAAAAAATGTCTCTTCTTTAGAAAAGTAGAAGAAAAATAGCCTCCTCGTTTTTAGTCGCTTTCACAAAATACTTTAAACCAAAGATTCRGGTCATCCCAGAGCAGTTTCTTAATAGATCCAGGCAATAATTGATGGTTGAAACCAACTCACGGTGGTGTCTTTGTGTCACCAAGCGAGGTAGTAGCATAGCGGTAACTGTTGTGAAAATAGTAATCAGGTTTTGTGGCTTCGTGTTGTGATGCAGCAATGACGGTCTGTGCAAGCTGGTGCAGGATTTACCAGCCTAAACAACAACAATWCAGATTCAACTCCAAGGAGAAGCTAATGACAGCAACGTGCATTTAGTTTAAAAAGTAGCAAACTATAAAGAGGACGTTCAGACAGACTAGTCTTTGCGACTATTTCACCAAACTGTTTAGCAAACGTGTCTTTTATCTCCACCTACATTTCCTTCCGGCCCAGGCCTCCCTTGTGTAAGAGATCTGAGATCTCAACATGATTTGACTGTTTAAAATACGGCTAATAATTAAATATTACATTCTAAAAACAAAAATAATATTCAGRGTTATTGACTGACTTTGACTGTTTATGGAGCCAAAAGCTAACAGAGAAACCGTAATATGATTGGATTAACCAACCATCTGGGCGGCCATCTTTGTTACTTTGGTCTTCAGAGCATGACTTGCAAAATTTTTTGTCCAAAAGAGATAATTACCAACGATTAGCTGAGTGATTCTTAGCTCAGTTTGCTGAATGAACTGATGTGACCCTTCAGGCTGAATACAGCTGATTTCAAGGGTTGTATTGGAATATTTCARTCTGTAAAACAAGTTCAATTTATTGGAGTTTGACACAACGCTCCACAAAGTCAGCTGAATACAAAGAAGACAAGAAAGTYAACACAGCTGCAGTAATAATCTTGTTTTGTATTGACCCAGGCTTTAAAGCATGTCACAGCATTTAAAGTCACACACTATCTAATTTGATTTTCAAAAAACACACATTTATTTTCCATAAAGATATTTTACATGGTCTTTTAAAATCACTTAGTTAGTTTCTAAGCCTTTTTCTTCATTTAGAGTGTGAAGATCTATGGTTCTATCTGACACGCCCACATCTCCACCAGGCCGACCCTGAGCCACCTTCAGGACACAACGACCAGTCCCAACACTGAGGTCATACAGCCATCACGTTAGTGAAAGGGAAATAAAATCATGGTTTTCACATTTTTTTTATAAATAAAGCTCTAAAAAAAGTGCATCTCTGAGCTGTTTGAAGTGATCCTTGGTCTTCATGATGCAATAAAAAACCTCTGAGACCTTCACAGAACTTATATAACTATATTTTATCAAACTACACACAGATGGACTCTACAAATGAGATGACTTCATCTGGTTGGATTGAGTGAAAGTTGGCTAAAAACAAATCGCCACACTGTTCACGTTTTTGCTCAGAAAAAAAACTGAAGACCGTGCATCATTTTTAATTTCCCTCACATTTATGCACTACCTGTGTTGGTTTATCACATAAAGACGTTTGGGACTAAAATGTGGTAACGCTCCTAAACTATCCAAACATTTTCAAGGCACTGAACGATCACACGGAAGTGGAACGTTGTATTATTTACTTGTCTTTTTGTTCCCATCAAACAGCTGTTGAAATGCTATGAACAGTTCAACACAGAATTATTTATTCAGAGGACTTAGGAGAGTTCTTACCTGCTTGTGCATCTCGATGTTTAGCCCATATGACATTTCATAGTACTGGAAAAATAAAAAGAGGTTTTAAAAAAAAGGTTGGTGTCGGTTTGTCTGCTTTGCGGAACAGTGGATGAGTCTCACCATCACGTAGTGTCTCTGCATCTCTGTCTTCTCGCTGGCCAGCTTTTCACATTCCAGTTTCAGACTAAAGGAGGTGAGAAAAAAGGAGGTTAAAGTGTTGGCAGCAGCCTTTGCACTCGTCACACACACACGTGTAGAATCAACCAGCAGTATGACAAACTCCTTGCAGCTGGGGAGTCAATGAGTGGTGTAAATCAAATAAAACAAAATAACGGACCCAAACCTGAGAAACCACTTGTGGAGTTCTGAGTCAACGACATCAAACTAGTACAACCTTAATCTAAAGCTTAACGGAGAAAAACAAAAAGGGAAAACGAGTCGTTTGGACCACAACAGCTTCCTCCTGCAGACGTAGGCTCTTACTCAGCAGGTGCGGTTCAGTAATTACTAAATCAATGGACAAACGCACAAACCTCATCAGATATCCCTACAGTACGTTAGAAAGGGAAGACAAAACTGCATCGTCGACAAAAATAAAAAAAGGTAAGTCTATGACTAGAATCCATTTTACACAAAAGGTTAGTTCCTTTAAGGGAAACTCAATTAATGACACAGGAAGCTTTTATAATGAGAAACTCATCAGGTGCAAATTTCAAAGTAAAAGCGTTTGGATAATTARGGGTTGCCTCTTTTATTTTACTGACAAAAACAGCTCTAATTTGAAACTAATTGATCTCAGCCTAAAAAACATTTATTTGCTATTTTTCCTGTTTCTTGGAGCTTTTTTTTTCTCTGTTTTCCTCCAAATCCATCCCTCCCCTCCTGTTAGGACTGAAAGTGTTTGATGTGTGGCTGCAGCATTAAACATGCAGCTCATTATCCTCGCCTCAGCCCCGGGATGGACCAGAGAACCGGACCGCTGGTTCATCTCACCGAGTGATTGGGCCACAATTACAAGGTGGCCAGAAGTTGGGCGATTATTATGCATTGCTGTCGTGCTCGTGCTTCTGCCCTGCGGCGACGTATTTCACACTTCATCACGCCGGGTGAAACAGCATTTCACAGCGCCTGCCTCTGCAGAGAGAGACGTGCACATGAAGGTCAGTGGGGTTTACCTGTGATAGATGGACCTGAGACAAACCAGGTGTCAGGGGCTCTCCGTGGTGCGTTCAGGAGGCTCACTTTCATCCTCTGATGATGAGAACAGCCAAACTAAGGCTGTTGTCACTTTTAAACCCTAACCTGAAGCAAGAAAATGACTTTGGGTCCGATGTTTCCTGTTATTGCATCATGAATCTTTCAAACATTTTGGTCACATTACATGAATCATGTTGGAATCATACATGACTGGTGAAGGAAATTACCAGTTTTCAAACTTTTGCAGCCATCTGAGAACAATGTAGGGATTTGCTTTTGGGTTTAAAACATAAATATCATAATTACTGATTGATCAGTTTAATATTTATTCGATTGGTTTTGTCCTTTAAGGGAATTAGACAAATAATTAGAAAAAAATATGATTTTTATTGAAGTAATTGAGTCCCAATCATATATTTATTTTTAGAAAAACATTTATCTCAATTTAAAAAGTGATTTTTATTCTTCAAAGTCAGCGAAATGATTAATTGCAGCTCCAAGAAAGGCAAAAAAAAAAAAAAAGGTAATTGCTGTTCATCCAAACTCACCTGTGGTACTGAGCCTGCAGGAACTGGAACTCCTCTTTGATCCGTTCGCAGGACTCGGTGACGGTGAACTTGAACGGCTGGCCCGGCTGGTGCGGCACCTCGACCCAAACCACAGAGCGTGCGAAGAGAGCAAGAAGAACCGAGCCACGAAAGGTCAGTGTCATGGCACAACAGGCAGGACTGTAGCCCACAATGGGCCTCTGTGATGGCTTGGTTTTTTCTCTGGTTTCACTCAGTCTCCTCACACATTAACACACACACACACACACACACACACACACACACACACACATCCAGCTGCAGCGGTTTGACAATGAGCGCGATTGTCCGTGCGCCCGCGCGGTGCCACGGATTACGCATCAGGCGCGCTGCTGTTAATCTGCGCTGTCTTTGACACTCGCTGCCTTGTCTGCTGCTGCTCTCTACTTACCGGATGCCGAGCCGGCGGGTACATCTTGCTCAGATCTCGAATCATTGGAAATCTTTAGGAAACTTCATCCACACGAAAAACCAAAATGCGCGATTTGATGTTTGTTTGTTTCTCCGTGCGTAAAAACAAAAGGTCACTCAGCGGCTACGGGCAGGTTTCCCTGACGATTGAAAACATCCTTGGCTAAAACAAAACAAAAAAATAAAATAAAAAAAGAATAAAGTCCGTTCAGAGTGGTGAACATATGTTGTTTCTGTCTTCTTTTAAAATCTCCAGCGTTTTACGCGCAGAAACATCGAAGTTCTCTCTGATCCAACATCTAATTCCTTCTTTTCTCAATTTTCCCACCCTGACAAAAAAAAAACACATCAACTTTTTGTTGCACTTGCTGGTTGAGCTTGTCCACCTGAGCCTCCCCACGCGGTTTCGCTGCCACGCTTTAAATCGGTGCGTCTCCTTCAGCCTCCCATCCTCGCAGCACCTCCGACTGTACCAGCCTGCCGCTGCGACGCCAAATTTAGAAGCAATCAGTCGGCGCGCGCGCGTTTTTTTTTTTTTTTTTTTTTTTTTTACACGATCACAACATTTCCAGGAGCGCGCGCCGTGGCGCCGGGACGTGTAGTTTCGCTCGCCACGGGCGCTAATAAGCCCCGCAGATGTGCGTCAGCAGTGAAGAACTACAACTTCCCGAATCCCCCATCACCCCCTCCCCGAGGCCAACGCTGTGTGGTCTGAAGGAGGAGGCGGCCATTAAAGGCAGCCAATGGCAACCAGACMGTGAACACGCCGCTCCGCATCCTTCCGTCAGTCTGACACCGGCTGTCCAATCACAGCACAGCAGGATGCGAGTCCTGCAGACCCCCACGTGGGGGGGCTCGGTCTGGAACAGGGGGATGCCAGGGATTGATCTGATCTGTTGACTTGTGTGTTTTTATAACAAACCTCGCGCTGTAAGCCACCATATGGCTCTGAGACGCCTCYTGTCCAGTTCCTGTTCTTTTAATTGGCTTCATGTTGAACAGACAGCAGATATGTTCACAGATTACAGATTATAACCCTCAAAAATCCTGTCCTCCCTCAATCAGATCTGTGCTGGTCTCAGTTTTTATTAGCTTTAAGGTGAGTTATAGGCTGCATGACAGTTAGCTCTTTGTTTTTAGGTTTTGTTAAGAAAACTGCTCACGTTAAATGAAGTGAAACTTTTCTCACAGCAGTTTAAAGGTCAGTATAAATCCTGTTTGGCAGATGCACTGCAAATTATGAATTTAACTTTACAACAAATCAAATATAGGGAGACTTTGAGTTTGGACAACTAAAAAGTCATAAACGAGGCAAAAACCAGACTTCTGTGAGTTTTTCTGCAGAAAAAAAGTAGCATTAAGATAACAGAAATCTTGGAAAAGTTAGAAATGATGGTTTTTAAATGTTCAGACACATTTTCTGTAAAACATGTGAACACTTTATTGTCACTGCAGCAACAATTAAACAAACTAACAAATAAAACAAAACAAAAAAGGGCTAAAATCATACTCATAAAATAAGTACCTTTTTTTGGAGGGGATGCTCTTTTTGTTCACATTAAAAAAAAACAAGAGTCCTTGCATCGTTTGTGTCCTACCATTTATTACCACAAACCAACAAATCAACTATTAAATATTTTTCAAATGTTTCATAAAAACTGAAAATACTTTTTTGTTATATTCTGTTATGATGAACTAATTGTTAACAATTACTATAATTCTGTCTTTATTGTCTTAATGATAAACACACACACTTTGAAGCATGTTATAGAAACAGTCTGTTCAATACGTCAAAGGAGCAAGGATCTGAACTTTTCAGCTCGTTTAGCTGTTTTTGCTTTTACCATTCAAGCTACAATCTAATTAAGGCTGCTGAGTAAGGTGAAATGTTACAACTAGGACACTTACAGCTTTCCTCTGTTCGCTCGGAGAATGTGAGTGTGTACAGTCCGTCCACCCGCATTTGTGGCTTTTACTTTATGCTCAGTGTGTGTAGATGAAACACACGGCTGCTGGGTCAGCAGCTGGGAAATGCTGCCGTCAGTCATTTAGAACTAAAGAACTGACAAAAAAAAACTTAATCATCTTTTGCTGCYTTACACTTTGCTTTCTTCTCTGAATTACTTGAAAGTTGTTGAAATATGTCCTCGTGTTTTATACAATTATGAAACGCTGCTTTTCCTGGTGTTTCTTGTACATATCTGCAATACGACACCAGATAAGTCCTTCTGTATGCCTGCCTCTGTCTCCCTTTCTCTGTTTTCTCTGCCTGTCCCTCATACATACACAGGCTTGTACACACACACACACACACACACGGAGACACACACCTGCCTGAGCCATTCAAATACACATCTCTATCTTGCACTCATACAAACTAATATCTCAGGTAAGCACAGGGCCTAAAGTGACCTGCTGTCGTGGTGCATGAATCCACTAAGGCTGTGAAAAGGTAATATTGCGCCCTCCCTCCTTCCCCTTCAAGGGCTGCGGCTTGATGTGGACGAGCAGAGGAGGTGCAGAGGTGAGGGAGGGGGCAGGTGAGGAGGAATAAACAGATTTATTTGCCTGCGCCCCTCTCTGATTATTTTGCCCCTGCCTTTTGTTCCAGACCTTATGAAACCCAAATGTCAAGTGAGGCGAGGGCCTCATATCGAGCCCTGTCAATCACAGCCCTRGGCGCACCTGAAGATCTGATGCTGGATTATTGGCTTCAACACGAGGGCTGCCGGTGCTGCCAGGCGCACAGACGAGTCGGCAGCCAAGTAGGTTTTTTTTCTTCTTTTTTTTCTTTTTTCTTTTTCTAAAGAGGAACTTCATTTGGCAGCTGATGCGCAGGTGATTGCAAGGGAGCGGATTTTCAGGGTAGATGGGAAGCAAGCTGGGCGTGTGTGTATGTGTGTGTGTTTGTGTGTATAAGGGAGGTGCTGCAGAGTGGCTTATCAAGGGAGGAGGGGGGATTAAGAGGAAGGAAGCATGCTTGACATGGGTTGTGGTGGAAAGTAAATGTTGAGMACCTGTGCATCTTGTTCAGAATATTGATGCCAACAGGATGTCGGTACATGTACTTGTATGTATGTGTACATGTATGTGCACCGGAAACACACACATAAATATTTGTTTGACAAACCAAAGACACACAAGAGATTTGCTAAAATACTGCAATAGAAATCACAGAATATTAAGAAATTATCCAAACATCAGACACAATTTAAGTTTAACACAAAACACAAACCTGACTGAACGACCCAAAGGAAATACGACAGGATCTCATATTTATTGCTAATCAGGTTAACAAAAGCACTGAGCATCATGAAAAAGTAAAAAAAGTGGAGATAAAAGCCACTGCTCTGATAGTTTTTGCTTTTAGCTTCCATAGTTTTAGCTTTTAGGTATAGTTTTTGATTAGTATTTGCTTATGTCTGGCTTCTTTTGGCTAATGTTAGACTGGTTTTAACTTTAGCACCTAAGTTTTGCCAGTGTGAAGTTTTAACTGTTTTGCAAATTTTAGATTTTAGCTAGTGTAGTTTTAGCAAAAATCCTGTTCTGCTGGATTATCTTTTAGCTCCTGTTCTAATAAATTTTAGGTTTCAGCAGCTTTGTTAGTGATTTTGGTTTTTAGTTTGTTTTGCTAATCATTGCTCATACCTCCTGTTTTGTTTGTTTCAGTTTTGCACTGTTGTTTTGCTACTTTTGGCTTCTATCAACTGTTTTTGTTCATTCTAGCTTTTGTTTTGCAAAATTTAGCTTGTATTTAGTTTAGCTCGGTTGTGATTTGAGTTACTCTTTTGCCAGTTTTAGCTCATTTTCTGGATTTATCTTTTAGCGCCTTTTCTAATAAATTTAGATTTCAAAACCTGTTTTGCTACATTCAGCTTTTAGCAAAATGTTTTGCTTATTTTGTCTTTCAGKTACTGTTTAGCAAATTTTAGCATTTAGCTAATMTTTAGCTTGGTTTTGCTTTTAGTTACTGTTTTGCCAGTTTTAACTTTGATGTCCTGCTGGATTTATCTTTTAGCTCCTGTTCTAATAAATTAGGTTTATTGTTACTTTTAGCTTTTAGCAACTTTTTTGCTAATTTAGTCTTTTAGCTGTTGTTTTGATTGCTTTTACCTCCTATTTTGTTGATTTTAGCTTTCAAGCTGCTGTTTTGCAAATATTAGATTGTATTTAATTTAGCTCGGTTGTGATTTTAGTTACTCTTTTGCAAGTTTAAGCTTTTACCTCATGTTCTGCTGGATTTATCTTTTAGGTTCTGTTCAAATAAATTTAGGTTTCAATGTTGTTACTTTTATATTTTAGCAACTGTTTTGCTTATTTTGTCTTTTAGCTAAAGTTTTGCACATTTTTACATTTTAAGAGGACATTCAAAATATAACCCCTTTATCATCCCAACATAATCTGGGCAATAAAGTCTAGTATTAATAAAATACCTGTCTGTGTGTTGGTGGGGTTCAGTGTCTAACTAATCTTTCTTCAATGAGCGTTAACCGCTGGTTCATGTTCTTAAATCTCCCGTCTTTACAGCGAGCGACGTCTAAATCCCCCGTGGTTGCCCCTTTAACACGTCATTAATCCCAGGCGACCACCTCRTTGAACGAGGAGCTTGTGTGAAGGGATAACCAGGCCTCCTCAGACACGCAGACGGAGAGGCGGAAGCAACGCAGTGTTGGATTTACTCCACAACCAGCAGGTTAATCCTGCCTTCACACTGAGCGAGCGAAAGGAGTCAGTGTGTGTGTGCACTTGTGTGTGTCTGTGTGTGTGTGTCTTTATTGGAGACAGTTAAAGATCGGCTCCATCTCGGTAACGACTCTGGGGGAACATCAGCATCTGGTGCTCAAAGTCATCCAGTTCCCCCCCGAAACGAACATGGAGGCTGCTGCCATTTCTTTATTAGATTACAAATGGAAAAGATGTGAGAGCTGTGCTGATAAAACAGCATGGAGCAGCCAGATGACAAACAAACTGAGACGCCGACAGCAGAAATAAAAAAAAAGAGACGCACAAAGTTGGATGAAGAACATTTAATTGGCAGGAAAGTGACATCCGGAGTYTCTGAAGGCAAACATCCTGAGGGTCCAAACAATCAAAAGAACTAATCAGACGATGCAATAACCTGAAGTATCCGTTTATCGGCTTGTTTAGCATGTTTATGCTAAGAGGTCCCGTCCACATGGAAACTGCATTTTACAAGGTATTTTTCAAACCCAGGTTTCAGAGTGAGGAAATCCTTAAACACCATTGTGTTGTGGACAACTCAAACAACCATTTGAAAACAGTGATGTCATGTCTGACCTATGACCCCAATATACAACAATAATGACAGATTACATGGTTGCAGTTGTGTTGCTCAAAAAACTTCATTTACTCTGCAACTTTAATGAACAGACCACATTTATGAGCAAAAACTTRACTATTATTACATCAAATAAGGTTTTTGCTCCTCCACGTTGAAAGGAGTTTATTGAGGTGGTTCAGGCATTCGATTAGGATTCCTCCTGGGAATCACAGGAGGTTTTCTGGGTAAATCTCACTGGGAGAATATCACAAGGTAGACCTCTCTAGCCTGGGAAAGTCTTGGGATTCCCCAGCTGGAGTGTCACTGAAGGAGAGGGATGTCACGGTTTCCCTCCTCTGTGACCGGAGGACAGAGACACRGTCAATGTTTTTCCACTTGTTTCAGTTCAAGTCCCATGCTTAAAGAAACACAACACAAGTCAAAGTAATTATTGTCCAGTTTAAAGTATCACATTTGTAAGGCTGCAGGGTAGCTTGTAACGTTTTTTATATTTGTTTATTTTTTTACGTATAAAAAGTCCTCGCTTCTTTCTGCCGCAGGGAAGAGACTCAGACAGGCCTTTGGACTTTTAACATTCTGTCTGCTCTTCAGTCTAAAAGACTAATCAGCCACTCTGCAGGGCTCTGGCTGCTAACCAGGACTAATTCTGCCTCCTGCTGGCTGGTGACACACACTGGGACAGCCATGATTGGCTGTTACACACCAGGGGGTGCACCTCTGATTGTCTGCTTAGCATATTTTCTCCCCTCATTCTGATGGCACATATACGTGCTCTTATCCTCATTGCAAACTGCAAAGCAAAGCGAGCAGGGAAAGTTATAGATGACACACACTCGTGTGCACTATATGTCACACAACGTAAAGGTGAAAATTCAAGCTGAACACACCCCATTCCCTTTCTTTTTTGCTTTTCTGAATTGTTACACTTTTTCCTCTCGTCCCCCCCTCCCTCCTCCTCCACTGCGGCACAGATCAGACAAAATGTCACCTCTACAAACTGCCACGAGCTAATTAGCTGTTAGCCATGTTTGTGTTCTTGACTGATGACAGGATCATTTACTCTGGTCTCCAGCTGGCTCTGTTTGTCGGAGCCATCTCATTAACATGGCAAATTAGTCCCGCTCAGTCAGGGTTCTGCCTCGCCCAATGAAAGAGGACTGGAATGCAAATCAATCTGCAGGGCGGGGAAATGGAAACCACAAAACTGCCATGAAGAGGACAAGATCAGAAATGTGCGTAAACAAAATAATAATCATAACATTAATAAGAAAGTGGGCTGGTTTACTGAGAACAGAGACAAGAAAATATGTTTTAAACTACTTGGAGAGTCACAGAAAAGTGGCTTTTATACAACAAAATCAAGTGGCTGATCCGTTACTTTCAATTTAGGAGTTCAATTCCTCTAAAAGCTCAGCTTTAGTTCAGCTTTCAAATCCTGATCAACAGCAACAACGCATCAAATCAGTGCAACGTCAACCATATTTKAAAAAATTAAATACAAACTTGCAGGACAAAAAAAAGCATCTATTAATAAACAAACAAAACAAGCACCACCTCATTGCGTCGTCATTATGCTAAATGAGCTGTTAATGTATTCCAAATTTATTATTCAGTCATCAGCAGGAAGTTATTGATCATGCTGCTGTCGCAACAAGACAGCT
>NW_013953974.1:89039-90942 GCF_001266775.1 Austrofundulus limnaeus | reverse complement strand
GTGTGTGTGTGTGTGTGTGCATGTGAAAAAATCCCTGGAGGTGTGTGTGTTTTTGTCTCATTTCCTGTCGAGGCGAGTCGAGGCGAAGAAGAAGCCCGACAACAATCTGCTCCCTCTGAAACTCTGCTTTGTTTTCCTCTGATGAAACGAGGCCGAACAAGCTGAGTGAGACAGACAGAAAATGGCAGCACGACTCGCTGACGACTTGTAGAAACACTGATGTTTGTTTTACTTGTTCATGTTTAATGGAGACGAAACAAGAGACTTTTAGTACAACCTGTGAAGAAAAGCTTTCTGTGAGTACAGAAACTACAGAAAACTACGTCTGTACCTCCTGCTGTCATTTAATGTAGGAACTGTTTCCAAACTCTACCCTTGGAGGTCAAAGGTCAGACTCTTCAGACCTCAGCAGGTCAAAGGTCAGACTCTTCAGACCTCAGCAGGTCTAAGGTCAGACTCTACAGACCTCAGCAAGTCTAAGGTCAGACTCTACAGACCTCAGCAGGTCTAAGGTCAGACTCTTCAGACCTCAGCAGGTCAAAGGTCAGACTCTACAGACCTCAGCAGGTCTAAGGTCAGACTCTTCAGACCTCAGCAGGTCAAAGGTCAGACTCTTCAGACCTCAGCAGGTCAAAGGTCAGACTGTACAGACCTCAGCAGGTCTAAGGTCAGACTCTTCAGACCTCAGCAGGTCAAAGATCAAAGGTCAGACTCTTCAGACCTCAGCAAGTCAATGGTCAGACTCTACAGACCTCAGCAGGTCAAAGGTCAGACTTTTCAGACCTCAGCAGGTCAAAGATCAAAGGTCAGACTCTTCAGACCTCAGCAAGTCAAAGGTCAGACTCTTCAGACCTCAGCAGGTCAAAGGTCAAAGGTCAGACTCTACAGACCTCAGCAAGTCAAAGGTCAGACTCTTCAGACCTCAGCAGGTCAAAGGTCAGACTCTTCAGACCTCAGCAGGTCAAAGGTCAGACTGTACAGACCTCAGCAGGTCAAAGGTCAGACTCTACAGACCTCAGCAGGTCAAAGGTCAAAGTTCAGACTCTACAGACCTCAGCAGGTCAAAGGTCAGACTCTACAGACCTCAGCAGGTCAAAGGTCAGACTCTACAGACCTCAGCAGGTCAAAGGTCAAAGGTCAGACTCTTCCGACCTCAGCAGTAGTTTTAATGGATGGTTCTTCCAGAACTCTCTGAGTTTCTTCAAGCAGCAGCTAACTGGAACAAATCGACGTTCTGAGATGAATTGTTCCGTGAAAACAAACGGTGAAACCCAGCAGCATGTTGGAGGAACCAAACAGCTCCTCCAGCTGTCAGCACGGTGGAGGAGGGCTGATGGTTTGATGAGTGGACCAAAGACTTACCAAAGACTTCTGGACGAGAGTCCATGGGTCTGACAGCTGAAGTTTGGACCAAAGTGGGTCCACCAAAACCAGAAGCAGCTGATCCCCAACAGAATGGCTCAAAAAGAAAAGAAGCAATGTGCTGCAAAGAGTTCAGGCAGAGTCCAGAACCAGAACCTGACTGAAACCCTGTGGTGGACCTTCAGAGAGCTGAACAGAACCTCAATGAACTGAGGCAACGATGGAGAGAAAAGTGGGACAGAAGTCCTCCACAACCAGGAGAGAGACTCATGAAGTCCCACAGAAACACTCTGGGAGTTCTGAGGAGGTTCTGTAAGCTGCTGGATCAACGGTGGTACCAGTGGTACCAGTGGTACCAGCATCAGAACCAACAGAACCTGTGACAGACCTGGTCTGATTAATGATTATATTATTCAGAGGAATCTTCAAAATCATTTCAGACACATTTCTGCTTTTCATAGACAGAAAGGCTCAGATTAGTTTTCTGTTTGAGGCAGCACTGTGTGTGTGTGTGTGTGTGTGTGTGTGTGTGTGTGTGTGT
>NW_013953974.1:87715-88039 GCF_001266775.1 Austrofundulus limnaeus | reverse complement strand
TTTGATGGTGCACAGTGTGGTTTGATGGTGCACAGTGTGGTTTGATGGTGCACAGTGTGGTTTGATGGTGCACAGTGTGGTTTGATGGTGAACAGTGTGGTTTGATGGTGCACAGTGTGGTGTGATGGTGCACAGTGTGGTGTGATGGTGCACAGTGGTTTGATGGTGCACAGTGGTTTGATGGTGCACAGTGTGATTTGATGGTGCACAGTGTGGTTTGATGGTGCACAGTGTGGTTTGATGGTGCACAGTGTGGTGTGATGGTGCACAGTGGTTTGATGGTGCACAGTGGTTTGATGGTGCACAGTGTGATTTGATGGTACA
>NW_013953974.1:85538-86715 GCF_001266775.1 Austrofundulus limnaeus | reverse complement strand
TTTTCTGATTCGGTTCTGTTTCTGATTCAGTTCTTTTTCTGATTCGGTTCTGTTTCTGATTCAGTTCTGTTTCTGTTTCTGATTCACTTCTGTTTCTGTTTCTGATTCTGATTCACTTCTGTTTCTGATTCACTTCTGTTTCTGTTTCTGATTCGGTTCTGTTTCTGATTCTGATTCGGTTCTGTTTCTGATTCAGTTCTGTTTCTGTTTCTGATTCACTTCTGTTTCTGTTTCTGATTCTGATTCACTTCTGTTTCTGATTCACTTCTGTTTCTGTTTCTGATTCGGTTCTGTTTCTGATTCTGATTCGGTTCTGTTTCTGATTCAGTTCTGTTTCTGTTTCTGATTCACTTCTGTTTCTGTTTCTGATTCTGATTCACTTCTGTTTCTGTTTCTGATTCGGTTCTGTTTCTGATTCACTTCTGTTTCTGATTCAGTTCTGTTTCTGATTCTGATTCACTTCTGTTTCTGTTTCTGATTCGGTTCTGTTTCTGATTCTGATTCAGTTCTGTTTCTGATTCACTTCTGTTTCTGATTCAGTTCTGTTTCTGATTCGGTTCTGTTTCTGATTCAGTTCTGTTTCTGATTCGGTTCTTTACTTGTTCAGTTTCTTCCTTGTTTATTTAAGGATGTTGATGAACACTTGATTGGTTTTCCACATAATTCCTTCTTAACCGTGAAGAACACAAGTCCAGTAAACAACAACAACAAACTCTCCTGAAATTTATTTATTTGTTCTACTTACAACATTCTCAAATATAAATTTTCCTCCTTTTGTTCTAGATGTTTTCTCATGACGAGAAGATGTTCTGGTTCTTCTCTAGTAGGACTCATCTCCAGGTTCTTCTTGTGTTCGGCTCTTGATTTGTTGGTTGTTTGTCCTTTTCTCTTTGGTTTTTCTCCTCCTCATCTAACATTCTGTTTTTACTCACATTTTATGGCAGTATGGAAGTAGTTCTGGTGATATTTTTATTAAAAACTTCTGGTTCTGTATCTTCTGGTCCTGGTTCTGGACTTTTCTCTTGGGTTTGTGTGTTTTTGTTCTTACTCACAGCTGAGGGCCAATGAAACATCATCTGCTCCAGCTTTTGATTGAATAACGCCAATCAGAGCGAGGGAGGACAACACACACACACACACACACACACACACACACACACACACACACACACACACA
>NW_013953974.1:80988-84630 GCF_001266775.1 Austrofundulus limnaeus | reverse complement strand
GCCGTTTGCTGCGTGTGTGTAGTGTGGTGTGTGTGTGTGAGTGTGTGTGTGTGTGTGTTTGTATCAAACCATTATCAGTGTTGTGCTAAACCAGCTCAAACTTTGTTCATGGAGCTGGAGCATTCACCAGCCAATCAGATGGGAGTATTCTGAAATGCTGACCTCCCATTGGCTGGTTTGTCATTCAAATGTTCCAGATGGACAAGAATGACATCACACAAGATCAACTACTGAGCTACTATTTGGTTACTGTGGTTACTGGTTTGTTATTTGTCATTACTTGTTGGTTATAATTAGTTACACATTGATTAGTTACCAGTATTAACTAACAAGTAACCAGTAGAGTTACTCACTAGTAATGGTTATTATATATCGTACAGTACAGGAATTACCAGGTTAGTGTTTGTACTGTAAGTGCATGTTGTTGTTGTTGTTGTTTTTGTTGTTGTTGTTGTTGACCATTTCCTAGTTACTTGTTTGGTCCTACATGGTATTTGTTGTTACTGGTGGCTTAGCTTGGTAAAAACTGCCTTTTCTTGCTACTTTGTCCATCAAAAAGAAAAAAATAGTGCAGGTCTTCTGGATGGTTCTTCTCTAATGAAACGTTTCGTCTCTCCTCCAAGAGACTTCTTCAGTCTGAGAGTTTCAGGCTAAATTCAGGCTTTTAAGCCCTGCCTCCATGTGACTGATACTCACATCACATGGCTATCGTTGACACCTAATTAACACCTATTGTTACTTTGCCCATCCTTCCATTTATGCATCCAACCATCATCCATCCAACCATGCATTCATCCATTTATCCATTCAACCATCATCCATCTGTCCATCCATACATTTAACCATCCATCCATCCATCCATCCATCCATTTATCCATCCATTCATTGTCCATCCGTCCATTATTCAACCATCCATTTATCCATCCATTCATCCAACCATCATCCGTCCATCATTCAACCATCCATTTATCCATCCATTCATCCAACCATCATCCATCCATCATCCACCCATCCATCCATTTATCCATCCATTCATCCAACCATCATCCATCCATTATCCACCCATCCATCCATCCATCCATCCATCCATCCATCGTCTTCAGGGAAGCTCAGACCTGTCTTTCTCCAGCTCCCTCTTCCAGCTCTTCTGGGAGGACTCCCAGGTGTTCCAGGCCAGCTGAGAGAATGTAGGCTGCTTTATACTTTGAGGCACACGGTTCGTTCAAACTACTGAGTGACAAAAAACGGTTCAACCTCCATCTGCTCTCCTGCTGCTGTCCTCCGGTGTCAGCAGTCGTGTGCATTCTGAACTCTGCGATGTGGACCCTGCGGCTCAGAGCATGTGATTGGTTAGAACTTTGTGGGTGTGTTTTTTCATGAGGAACACTGCAGCTGCTGCAGCACTGAGGAGCAGGACTCTGATCAGATCTGCCTTCAGCAGGTTACTTTATTTAAAAATGTTTTTTTGTCTGAAGCTGGTTGTGAACAGATAAGCTTTTTTGATCTTATTGAACATGAGCATGCAGCTTTTCCATCGCCATCATTAACATAAATTAGTTTCTCTTCTTCACCCAATACAGCATTGATCATTGAGTGATAATAAAACATTATCCTGCCATCATTATTACTGTTTATATACTTATATGAGCTGTGGGAGGGCAGAGGGAGGATCTGTGATGACTTCAGCCCATTTATACTCGCTCAGGTAAAAGACATCCAAAATGACGCCATCATCAGCCCTCTGTCTCACGTCTTACTGAAGTATAATCCAAGCTGTGGTCTCCAGCATGTCCTGGGTCTTACTCAGGGTCTCCTCCCAGTTGGACATGTCTGAATCACTTCATCTGGCTACTCTGGATGTGGAGGAGCAGCAGCTCTACTCTTTTTCTCTCTGATAACTGAACTTCTCATCCTGTCTCTAAGAGAGAGTCCCTGCACTGATCCGTCTATCAGTCTCACACTCCATTCTTCCCTCACTCATGAACATTACCCCAAGATACTTGAACTCCTCCACCTGAGGCTGAACTTCACCCCCAACCCAAAGAGAGCAATCCTCCCTTCTCTGACTGAGGAACATGGACTCAGACTTGGAGGTTCTGATCCTCATCCCAGCTGCTTCACACTCAGCTGTGAACCGCTCCAGTGAGAGCTGAAGATCCTGGCTCAATGACACCAACAGAACCACATCATCTGCAAACAGCAGAGATGAAATCCTGAGGCCACAGAACTGGACTCCCTCCGCCCCCTGGCTGCATCGAGAAATTCTGTCCATGTAAGTCATGAACAGAATCTGTGACAACAGGCAGCCCTGGAGTCCAACTCCCACCCTGAGGGGTCTGACTTTCTACCAGCAATGAAACAAACTCCCACACTGCTTGTATAGAGACTGAAKGGCTGGTAACAACAGACCCACAATCCCATACTCACATAGGAACCCCACAGTGTACCTCGAGGAACACGGTCAACCTGTACTGCAGGCTGCCTTCAGGTCCAGGTCTCTTGTAAACAGATCTGAGGTCTCAGTGGGATCTGCCTGTTAAATAAGGTTAATAAAATAATTTCTTACTTGTTTTCTGTTAGTATCTTTGACTGCTGGCTGTTTTACTGGTTATCCTTGACTCTCACTTGTTTTATTTGATATGAACTGTTAYAGAGTGTTACTGCTTGTTACTTGTTATTACTGCGTTATTGATTGTTGTTGGATCATAGTTGTTGGTGTTGATAGTTGCTGGTTGTTGTTATTTCCTAACAGTTTCCAGTTAATACAGTCACAGTATAATTTACCTGACTGTATAAATGAATATTTGTGTAAGTGCACCTTTAAATCTGTTAATAAATGATGTTGTTAGTTTTTTTTTATTTCAGCTTTCATTCAGATCTTAAAATAAATCTCTGAGAGCAGGAAGACAGGAAACACTTACACACACTTCCAGCTGGTGTCAGTGAGTGTGAGTGTGTGTTATTTGTGGGTAAATCTTCTGAATGCTCTGCAGCTGCTTCTCCTCACGTCTCAGAACAACTCTGCTAATAGAATTACCCCCTCCATCTGTGTGTGTGAGCTGGCTCTAATGTGATTGGTTTACAAATGGCAGGGGTCAGCTCTGATTGGACAACAGGTGAGTAAGGGGCGGGAGGTTAACAAGAATGTGAAACGCTGGAACACGTCTGACAGCTGTGTGTTTGATGCTGGACTTTGTTTCTCTGATACTCTTCTTGGCTCAAACTAATAACTGATGATGTCATCAGGTCAGATCCTAACATGAACTGATGACGTCATCAGGTCAGATCCTAACATGAACTGATGATGTCATCAGGTCAGATCCTAACATGAACTGATGACGTCATCAGGTCAGATCCTAACATGAACTGATGACATCATCAGGTCAGATCCTAACATGAACTGATGACATCATCAGGTCAGATCCTAACATGAACTGATGACATCATCAGGTCAGATCTTAACGTGAACTGATGACATCATCAGGTCAGATCTTAACGTGAACTGATGATGTCATCAGGTCAGATCCTAACATGAACTGATGATGTCATCAGGTCAGATCTTAACGTGAACTGATGACATCATCAGGTCAGATCTTAACGTGAACTGATGATGTCATCAGGTCAGATCCTAACATGAACTGA
>NW_013953974.1:78258-80172 GCF_001266775.1 Austrofundulus limnaeus | reverse complement strand
TGTTGTTGTTGTTGGGTTGTTGTTGTTGTTGTTGTTGGGTTGTTGTTGTTGTTGTTGTTGGGTTGTTGTTGATGGTTTTTTGTTGGTTGTATTGTTCAGTTTGAGGTGTTCTCTGAAGAGACTCTACCTGAAACCATTAAACTGTCTGGTTTGCTGTAAACTCAGAGTCATTTTAAAGGTAAATATTTATTTTAATWTCCTGGTTTCTCAGAATCATGATGAATGTTCTGAACATTCCTGCTGTAAATGATCCACATCAGACTGTCAGACAAACTTCCTGTCTTCGGTTTTCATGTTTCTCAGAGTGAAGCTAGAAACAAAAGGTAATTAGAGGCAGATGCATTTCCATGTGAATGAACTCATCAGAGTTCTTGTTCTTCATCAGTCTGCTTTGTCCTCATTCCTCCTCTCATTTATCTTCCACCTCCTCGTCTTCGTCGTCTCCTTCACCCTGCCGTGATTAAACCTCTTGTTTTTCTAATCGATTCCCCTCAAGGTCTATTGATCTGCTGACACACACACTCACACGTGAACACACACACACCTGTAACCTGCAAATCAAAGCAAACTCTGGTCCCAGATGAGACTGATCTCAGAGGGGAAAATCCCTGTTTGAGTCTGTGGGTCGAMACAGTTTCTGTCACAGATTCACAGATGAGCTGTTCTCTGAGCTCAGCAGGGAAAAGGAAAGAGCAGCTTTTAGTTTGTGCTCGAGATTTTCTTTGAGCTGCTCTGTAATTTAAGTCAGAGGACCCACTGTGGTCACAGCTGAACACGCAGATGTTTCAGAACCTTCTTCTGGAACACAGTCTCAAGTCTTCACTGTTTAGATCAACCAGCTGCTGAAATGCTGTTATTTAATAAACTGGTCCCAGATCCTGGTCCAGCAGAACCTCCTCAAGCAGCAGAACTCTCAGGGGGTTTCTGTAGAACTCCATCAGTCTCACATGGTTGTGGAGGACCTTTGGTCCAGTCTTCTTTCCAACGGAGCTTCAGTTCATGAGGTTTCTGCTCAGCTCTGAAGGTCTGACTGTCTCACACGTTTTCAAGGACGACGTCTCACAAAACGTAGTTTGTTTGTTTGTTTGTTTGTTTGTTTGTTTGTTTGTTTGTTTGTTTGCAGACGACTCAGTGAGTTCTAGATGAAGCTGTTCTAAACTTGCAGCTGGGTTTTTGTTGACAAACAAAGGAGAGCTGGATGGAGTCTGACCTTTGACCTTTAACCTGTCTGAGGTCTGACAGAGTGACATGGAGCTATTTTGCACAGTCTGCCCTTCAGGGTGTRCAGAGAATTGTTTTCACTTGTGAAAGATCTTCCTCTGTCGAATGACGGACTCCAGATACTGTAGTTTGAGTTGACCTTTGACCTTTCACATGTTGCAGCAATCATTCAAACACAGTTTGTACATCTCGAAGAGGAAAGCAGTTAAGTTCTTAAAACGTTTTAATTCATCAGAAATATAAAAACCATGTTTTTACTTTGTCAAATTAGGACATTTTCTGTTTTTCTGTCACACTGAAGCAATCGTTTCTAAAAGTTATATTTTATAAACCGGCTGGATTCTGCAGAAGTGGTCAAAGGTTTTGGTCTAACAGGACTGACAGCTGAAGCAACGCCACAGTGCTTGTTCTCCTGTTGCCATGGAGACGCCCTTCAACCCACACAATGTGCACACACACTGATACACACACACGCACACACACACACACACACACACAGAGCCATACAAAGTTTAAAAACTCCACGACTAATTTAAATTTCATAGAAACTTTGTAGAAACAGATTTAAAGAAAAGCGAAGGCAGTGAGCACAGATGATTGACAGCTGTAGTTGGGACACGCAGCTGTGAACTAATGAGGAAACACACACACACACACACACACACACACACACACACACACACACACACAGAT
>NW_013953974.1:75773-77258 GCF_001266775.1 Austrofundulus limnaeus | reverse complement strand
CAGTTGCTAGGTGACACGATGTACGCCGGGGTAAGGAGGGGAGGCTAGACCGTCCAAATTCACAGACTCTTATTTTCCGGTCTTCCCGGTCTACCAAGGACCCGACCCGCCGAGACCGGGGAGTCTGGGTCCCCTGGAGGACCCGGCCTGTCGTTTTGGACACAGCCCTCAGCCTCCAGCTGAAACAGATTTCCACCATAGAAGAAGAACACTCAGGTGTGGAGAACAGCCTCCACATCATCACAGCAGGCCACACTCATTAGTTGCATCACCACAGCAACAACACATCCACCTCATTAGTGATGGAATCACTGGAGAGGAGGAGGCAGCGTGGAGAGAAAGAAAGGAAGAAGAGGAAACGAGTGGTCAAACAGGAAGTGAGTGATGGCAGGAAGTAGAGGCAGACAGATGGAGGGAGGAGTGCTTCCTGCTTCTGGGCGCCAACAGGAAGTTCAGGACCAGTTTCCTTGATGATAAGACTGTGGAGCACACACACACACACACACACACACACACACACACACACACACACACACACACACACAATGTTTCAGTCATCTGAATGGTTCAATAGAAGTTGAACAGACATCCGTTTGGTTTTTGAAGCTGCAGATTAAATTCCATCTCCATCTTCTGCCACCTACCTGTGGTCAGGTCGCAGAGGCAGCAGGTCCAGGAGAGAACCCCAGACCCCCTCTCCCCAGGGACCCTCTCTAGCTCATCCTGGGGGACCCTGAGATGTTCCCAGGACAGAGAGGATACATAATCCCTCCAGTTTGTCCTGGGTCTTCCCCGGGGTCTCCTATCAGTGAGCCGTGCCCAGSACACCTCACCAAGGAGGCATACAGGAGGCTTCCTAACCAGATGAACCACCTCAACTGACTCTGAGGCATTTCRGTGATTTTCACCGTATGCCTCCTTGCCTACCTGGCAACACAAATTGGACGCACCTGCGAGTTACTGGCTCATCTGCTGCTGGCTTTATGAGGGAGACCTGAGGATCAACTCTCCACTGAAGCATCATACTGCTTTTGGATTAAGGAAACCGTGTTGGAAACCTCTGGATCCCGGTCTCGTCTGCCTGCTTACCTTGAGCCTCTCACCTGTCCATGCGCTGCCTCTTCGCCTCCCTCTCACCTTTTATATTTAACACTCACCTGTAAATACTCACCTTGGGACTTTGGATATTGGACCTACTCCTCTGAGCAAAACCTAAAGCCCTCACCCGTAGGGTTAACAACCTCATCTACCATAAAGTACTTCCTGGATTTACCTGTCAGGTTACTCACCTCTGCCAATTCTCTGCGTCCAGGTCACGCCCCTCTCCCTGTTCCCGTATAAATAAACTCACTTTATTTTATTACACAAGCCTCAGTCTCAGTTTCGTCTCCTGATATTTGCTCACGTTGACTCATTTGTTGAAAACGCGATAGACTCATCTCGATGTGGAGGAGCAGCAGCAGAACCACACCATCTCTATACATT
>NW_013953974.1:73323-74393 GCF_001266775.1 Austrofundulus limnaeus | reverse complement strand
ACTAGTTTCGGCTGTTTTATTCTATCAGCCCAGACTTCAGGACTCCAGAAATGCATGACCTCTTTTATTCTGATAAGGTGTTTCCTGGCTGACAGCTCTGTCATTGGTTAGGTGGTTACAGTTGGAGAACTGTGATTGGTTGTAAGCATGTCACATGATGTTATATTATTGGCTGCTCTGCGCTGAGGGGCAGCCACAACACGACAGACTTAGCTGACTGACTTCTGTTTGTTGTTGCTCACATTAAATCATCTGACGACCATACACGCAGACTTTCTGTGCATTTATTCCAACRTGTTTCTGCGTTCTTGGTAAATCCTTCCACCACAATGTTTTGTTTGTCCTCATCTTCCCTTGTGTGGTTTTTAATTTTTTTTCTTTAAGCTGTTAAAAGTAGCGCAACTGTCTCTGTCTCTGTTGCTGAATGACCTGTTCACCTGTTCCCCCATGTTTGTCATGTGTGTCTTCTTGAATGGGTGTTCTTCACTGTACAGCACCTTGTGAATTTAATTCTGTGAAAGTTGCTATATAAATAAAATGTTACTTACTTACAACAGAACCACATCATTTGTACACAACAGAGATGAGACCCTGTGGTTCTGAAACCAGACCCCCTCCTCTCCATGACTGCAYGYTGAGATCCTGTCCATAAACACTACAAACAGGATCCAAACCAATGCTGCTGGCTGAACTTTTAAATACCAAGTTTTATATTTTTATCAAACTAAAACTTGATCAAATGTTTTAAACTAAACACAAGTGTCTGCTGTTTSTGAACACTGTAGAACTGAGTAAACATCACTAAACACAAAACTGAAACGAGTTCAGAAATGTAGAACTCTGCAGATCAGATTATCTGTCTGTGACAAGGTGAGGTGGAGACGATTCTGAGACCTGAAGTTCATCTGACCAACAAAACATCTGTTTATTAAAACATCTGTTCAACAAAACATCTGTTCAACAAAACATCTGTTCAACAAAACATCTGTTTATTAAAACATCTGTTTATTAAAACATCTGTTTATTAAAACATCTGTTTATTAAAACATCTGTTTATTAAAACATCTGTT
>NW_013953974.1:68739-71643 GCF_001266775.1 Austrofundulus limnaeus | reverse complement strand
GTGTGTGTGTGTGTGTGTGTGTGTGTGTGTGTGTGTGTGTGTGTGTGTGTGTCTTGAGGCAGGGGAGCTCATTAAAAGATAAATTGATTAACATGGACTTTGATCCATTCGTCTGTTTATCTACCTGCTTATCTAAAATCTCAGTTCAAACACTGTTTTGGTTTGTGAGCACAACACAATAGACACACAAACCATAGTCCCTCCATCATGTGTTTTCACATCAGTGATTCCAGCCAGGTGATGATGTCATCACAATGCGCCCTCTGACCCCTGTATGTCTGTATCCTCAGTRAACACACCACACTTCCTGCACATCAAAGGTGTGGAGGTGAACGCAGGACAGACAGCGACGTTTCACTGCACCGTGAACGGACAGCCGCAAGGCAACCTGCTGCTGCACCTCCAGGTGAGTTCTGCTCCGTGTGTTTGCTGCCTTCTGATTGGTCCTCTGTTCCTGCTCCGTGTGTTTGCTGCCTTCTGATTGGTCCTCTGTTCCTGCTCCGTGTGTTTGCTGCCTTCTGATTGGTCCTCTGTTGTCGTTGCACAGGGCATGGGTGGACGTGAGGCCACTGTTAAGGAAACAAAAGCTGTAAACAGTCGGCGTTACGTGGCGAGCTTCGATGTGAAAAATACAACCAAAGGTGACTCTGGACGCTACCGCTGCATCGCCCAATCAGAGCAAGGCGTGGGCGTGTCCTCCTACTCAGACCTCACAGTCAAACGTGAGTTCTGCCCTCTGATAGGCTGTTGAACGTGGTTTCTTTTTAAAAAGACTTCTTTCTTTGTAATATTTCTGTTTCATAAACTCACCTTAACACATAAAATAAAACCTGTCTGTCCTCTCACCTGTCTGTCCTCTCACCTGTCTGTGCTCTCACCTGTCTGTCCTCTCACCTGTCTGTGCTCTCACCTGTCTGTCCTCTCACCTGTCTGTGCTCTCACCTGTCTGCATGTGTTTCTAACGGATCTTTTAAAGACTCTTTTTTAACGAGGATCAGTTTCTGAAGTTCGTTATTTTTCTTTAAAAAAAGAGAACAAGATTAAAAGAAATCTTCAGAGATTGATTACTTCAAAGTAAAAGTCCTTTTTGTTACAGAGCACACACACACACACACACACACACACACAGACTCACATATGTGTGTTAACGATGCTTGTTAGGCATGTTGTGATCTTCGCAGCGGCTGTGAAGAAACACTTTCATCTGCAGCTGCTGGAGGGAATTCTGGGTATTTTTTTCCATCGTCCCGTCTGTTCTGACTCCCTGGAGAACAAAGATTAAAACCAGTTCTGTTTGGCCCTGTTCACACCAGACCGCTCTCTGAAAATGTTTGTTTACTGGGACAAATACACAGAAAGCATCACCAGTTTACATGGAGCTGCTGGTCTCACTGGGGCCCTGAACGTGCAGCTGAACCTGGTGATTAAACTAACGTTCCTTTGGACCTGGGATTCTTCTTGTGTTTTGCTTTTACAAGCTGCAGAGGGTGAGGAAGAGAAAACCTCTCTGCTGTCTGTGGTTTGTTGTGGTTTCACTGAAGACCAGCTCTGTGTAAACAGGACCTTTCTTTCCCCGTCTCACACAGTTGAGACGATCCGGTCCCAGGAACGCCAAAACCCAGACCTGCACACAGAGAGCTCCTACTGATCTGTCAGAGTCAAGATCCGGTCTGACCAGTCCTGGTCCTGAAGGACTCCTATCCAGCATGTTTTAGTTGTTTCCCTGCGCTGCAGTAAGTTGTAAGTTCTGCAGGAGCCTGCCGATCACTCAGTGATTTAAATCAGGTGTGCCAAARCAAAGAAACAACTACAACATGCAGGCCATGGGTCCTTGAGGACCAGGATTGAGAACCACTCGTCTACAGGTTCAAATCTTTTTGTAGTAGTTTATGGGAGCGCTACTCAAGAGGTTCTTGAGTCCATGGTGAAGAGGGTTTGTGGTGGTTTATGATTTTTAAAAACATTTCTATTTATTCTTGAAGGATTCCATTGGAAAAACAACCATTAATCATTGATCAGGTTGGATTTTAGTAAAAAAACAACAACCCTTCTCTAACTGATCTGACTGTCTTTAAACATTTTGATTGACCTGTAAGGACATGTGCTTCATTCTGTCAGTGAGAACCCCTGTTATTTATTCTTAGTAGAACACATCTGTTATTCATTCTTAGTAGAATACACCTGTTATTCATTCTTAGTAGAATACATCTGTTATTCATTCTTAGTAGAACACATCTGTTATTCATTCTTAGTAGAACACATCTGTTATTCATTCTTAGTAGAACACACCTGTTATTCATTCTTAGTAGAACACACCTGTTATTCATTCTTAGCAGAATACACGTTATTCATTCTTAGTAGAACACGCCTGTTATTAATTCTTAGTAGAACACATCTGTTATTAATTCTTAGTAGAATACACCTGTTATTCATTCTTAGTAGAACACATCTGTTATTCATTCTTATTAGAACACATCTTTTATTCATTCTTAGTAGAACACATCTGTTATTCATTCTTAGTAGAATACACCTGTTATTCATTCTTAGTAGACCACATCTGTTATTCATTCTTAGTAGAACACACCTGTTATTAATTCTTAGTAGAACACATCTGTTATTCATTCTTAATAGAACACATCTGTTATTCATTCTTAGTAGAACACATCTGTTATTCATTCTTAGTAGAATACACCTGTTATTCATTCTTAGTAGAACACGCCTGTTATTAATTCTTAGTAGAACACATCTGTTATTAATTCTTAGTAGAACACACCTGTTATTCATTCTTAGTAGAACACATCTGTTATTCAATCTTAGTAGATGTTCGGTTTTTTAACCTGGGAACTCAGAGAAACCACAACAAGCCCGGCCGAAACATTAATCAATGACACCAGAGACCAGTAA
>NW_013953974.1:63961-64993 GCF_001266775.1 Austrofundulus limnaeus | reverse complement strand
GTGTGTGTGTGTGTGTGTGTGTGTGTGTGTGTGTGTGTGTGTCAGTGTGTGAAATGAACTGGGTCAGGAGGAAGTAGAGCGTCTCCACAGAGGACCATGGCTAATAGAATCCAGGCCTGCTGTGATTYGCTGAAGGTCACAAATATTAATTAAGTCATTTACTCGCTCCCTTCCCGTTAGGAGATCTGTGAAACCCTGAGAGTGTGTAGTTCTCTGTAAGTCAAACTGATCTGGGTTCTGTTGTCCCCCCAGAGCCCCCAGTACCGATTGCACCCCCTCAGCTGACAGCAGTCGGAGCCACATACCTCTGGATCCAGCTCAATGCCAACTCCATCAACGGAGACGGGCCCATCATCGACAGAGAGGTGAGAACAGGTCTCCTGTTCCTCGGGTTCTRAAGGACCTTTCATGAGGTTTTATTGTTGGTAAATTGGAGGGTGCTAATGGTGGTGCGTCCTTGAGACCCTAGAACCTGTAAACCTGTTCAAATGAAGGATCCTACAGACTCTTTGGTTTGCAGGTGGAGTACCGTACGATGTCGGGCATGTTGATTGACACCACACCTGTTGATAAGCCCACCCATAAGATTGGACACCTGGATCCCGACACTGAATATGAGATCAGTGTTCTGCTCACCAGGCCCCTGGAAGGAGGAACAGGCAACCCTGGACCGCCGCTCAGAGCCAGAACCAAGTGTGCAGGTGAGTTGTACCTGCAGCTGCTTGATGTTCGGCCTTTTCTCACAGGATGATTTAGGAAGGTGGTTCTGCTGAACTTCCTGCCAGCTGCTAGCAGCTAACTGCTAGTCTCCTCTCATTAGGAGGCTAATTTTGGAGTCATTAATGCTATGCTGCATTAGCACTGAGCTCATCAGGTGGCTAATGGTTAACGGTGAGGTCATTAAGGCAGTGAGCTTCGTTAGCACCACACTCATTAGTCCTTAACGGGTAAAGTGTGTTTATCATGCCAGTTGTTTACTGCCTGAGTGAACACACACACACACACACACACACACACACACACACACACACA
>NW_013953974.1:62378-63868 GCF_001266775.1 Austrofundulus limnaeus | reverse complement strand
CACACACACACACACACACACACACACACACACACACACACACACACAGCTGTAGTATATGGGAAAACAACAAACAGGATGTAATTAGCAATTAGCACACTAATTAAACAGGTGCAGCAGTTATTGTGCTGCAGAGACGTGGATCTTTTTGTTTTTCTCTCAGGTTTTATTTTAATAACTAACTCAAATTCATTGAAATACTTTTATAAGTTTGTATTAGGTTGTAGAGTATTTATTTTATTGTATTTATTTAAATAAAAATGTCTAATGATTAATAAAATGTTTAACATGTTAATATAAAGGTTTTAGTCACTAAAAGTAGATTTGAAATGAAAGATAATTTAAGTTAAAGATAATTACTTTCATGTTAATGTGTCACAGAATAAAGCATATATATTTTTACATTAATTATTTATGTATTAGTACATACAGTACCAGGAAAATCACATCTGCCCCCACCACCAGTTTTATCCTCTTGAATACCCAAATTTTTCCTTTTTCAATTCCCCTAGCTATTTAGGAATAGAACCTCATAAATTTAAAAAAACAAACATTGATTTTTTAACAATTAAGAGTTAAAACATTAATTTATATTTTGTTTAAAATAAAAAATAACAAAATATTAAAAATCTAGTTCCTCTGAATAAACAGAACCAGTTTAAAACCAGTGCTCTCAAAGATGGAAGTTCTCAGGAGGTTATATTCATAGATATATTTTTAATTAAATATTAATTAAATAATTTAAACAATTATATGACAGATGTGACATTAGGCAGTACAGTGGCGCAGTTGTTAGAGCAACATGTTGCCTCTGTTCTCCCTGTGTATTAGTGGGTTTTCTCCAGGTACTCCAGTTTCTCTCACAGACCAAAATCATTAAAACTAACAGCATGAAAAAGCAAATAAATGAATAATTTGGGATAGTTCTACAGTAGATATTGTATATAACAGTATATAGTATATAGACTTTATTTCCAGTGTTGGCTATTTATAGTTACAGGTTTTGTTCACAAAACTAAACAACAAGTAAATCAAAGTGTTGTAACAAAGAACAGAAGAGTGCATTTAAACCTGAGAATGTTCCTTTTAAATGTTTTTAAAATGTATATTTTGACTTTTTTAATAAAATGACAGACATCACACCAATCATTTGTGAAGGGAAGTTTCCACATCACATTTAAATTTTAATTCATCTCATTTACCATAAAATATTACTTCACCCAGTGTTTCTATTGTTGAACAAATAAATTAATTCCACTTGATTTACTGAATATTTCACCAAGTGTTTCCTATGTAGGTAAAAGTCTGTTTAACAACCTGTTAAAATACACCAGAATGCAGGAAATGGCCTCTACTTAATTCAAAATTTTCTGGGGGAGGACCCCCAAACTAGTGGGTCCCCCAACATTGCAAATACTTCTGATACCACTAAAATATGTAACAGTGTAAATGTTTCGTCTCTCCTCCAAGAGACTTCTTCAGTCTGAGAG